>NW_008682887.1:0-17861 GCF_000695815.1 Acanthisitta chloris
GCTGCTCTCAATGACTTCTCCACCCAGACTGTAGGTGTGCCAGGGACTGCCATGATCCAGATGTAGGACATTGCACTTTGATTTGCTGAACTTCATGAGATTGGCATCATCCCACCTCTCAAGCCTGTCAAGGTCCCTCTGGATGACCCACCATTCCAGCATGCTGACTGCCCCACACAGCTTGGTGATTTCAGCAAACTTGCTGAGGGTGCACTCAATCCCACTGTCCATGTCGTCAGCAAAAGCATGGAATAGTATCAGCCCCAGTACCCCCCATGAGGGACACCACTTGTCACTGATCTCCACATGGACAATGAACCATTGACAACAACTCTCTGCTTGCAATCAACCATCCAGTTCTTTGTCCACTGAGTGGTCCACCTATCAAATCCATGTCACTCCAGTTTAGAGACAATGATGTCATGCGGGACAGTGTCAAACACTTTGCATGAATGTATAATGATAGTAATATCTACACTGTATAGAACATCTGTTTTATTTTGAAATGTAATATAGATGTACATAAATAATTTCCATAAATAGTGTGTACAGGGTGTTTAATAACATGTCCTTGAACTGCTCATGACAAACTGTCTTAGGACCCCAGTATCCCTGAGGGTAAACCAGACTCCACCACTCCATGTCAGTTGATAGGTATGCAAGTGCCTGCTTTCAGCCTCCCTCCAGATGTGAAGTCTAAAACCTTTGTGGATTGATATCTGTGAATTATAAGAGACCTTTAAGAATGAAATAAAGGATGCAGTGATCCAAAAGTCTTACTGACTGGGAACACTTCTGCTTGCATGGGTTTCCATCGAGCCATCTGTCAGTCTTGGAGTGTGCTGTTAACTTCTGCAGGGTACTACAATGGTTGCGAGAAACCCCAAAAGAAACTCCAAAACTGAAGTGAGTGAGCAAAAACATGGCAGATGAGTTTCAACAAAGATGAAATGTAAGATAATGCCCCTTGAGAGGAATGATCTATACCATGCCTACATAGTGGTGTTGGCAGTTTTGCTTAAGAGTGAGATCTTGGTAGTCACCACTAAAAGGTCTCTGAAATCATTGACTCTGTACAGTATCAGCTTAGAAATCTTGCTAAAAGCTGACTTCATCATTATCAGCAGTGAGAATGAGACACAGGCAGTCAGAGTCTGTTTACTGCTATCTAAAACCTTGGTCCACTGAAACCTAGAGTATTACTTTCTGTAGTGCTATCTGCATCTGGGGATGGGTACAGTAGAATTAGAGAAGCAGCAGAAGATACAGGAGGCTGTGATAGACTTCTCCTACTAAAAGCAGATAAAATGCAAGGAGTCATCCCACATGAAGAATGCTAGTGCATGTCTTCTAGCAAGGCATCTAAGAATGGCTCTATCACTATTACCAGCCTTATGTATTATATTGTCCTACTTTGTGACAACACCAGTAAACCCTCTGAATTCAGTGGCCTGTGAATTCATTAGTTTTTTTACCTAAATACAGATAAAATCATAGACCATGCATACAACATTAGCCCTGATATGCAACAATTTATCCCAGTAACCTACTAATTAAAGTTATGTATAGCTACCCATATTGTATATCTCTCCTTTGTTTATTTGTCTGTTGTTTTCAAATGCAGTTCCTTTTAAATACTGACAACAACAACAACAAAGTAAGGGTTTTTTTTTTCAGAAAAACTTCTAGTAAAATTGTGTTTTCTTAAAATGTGACTTTTTTCATTAAAACAGATTAGATATTAGGAAGAAACTCTTTACTTTGAGGGTGGTGAGGCACTGGAACAGGTTGCCCAGTGCTGCTGTGGCTGTCCCATCCCTGCACAGGTTCAAGGCCAGGCTGGTTGGGGCTTTGACCAACCACAGGGGGTTGGCACAGGGGGTGAAACAAGGTGACATTTATGGTCCCTTCCAGCCCAAACCATTCTATGACCCTATGATGATTAATAGTATTTTAAAGATCACTTATAATCATAAAGTCTGGTATGGGATCCTCAAGGCCAGCACAAACCAAAATGTACTGACATCTGTAATGATACAAACTATGGCTTTATTGTGTCTCGTTATTATTAAGCTTTTACTAATCTCTTCCCTACAACTTCTAGACATCCTCAGAAATACAATGAAGGACCACATTTACTGCATCATAGGGTACAAAATCTTTAAAAACATACGATAAGTAGTAAGGGCATGGAATAATATTTTCCAAACCCATTTTTTCCCAGTACATTAGTAACGCTTAATTATAAATAAGAAGGTGAAAACCATGTCTGAGAAATTTGTAACTTGGGTTTAAGTAACAGTGTATAGGTGCCCATGAATGGACCATATTTTTCACTTTCTTAATTTGCGTTCATTCCTGGCCAGCATGTGTCTGAGCACTATTTTATTAGGAGTGTATGTGTTTTGCAATAAATAAAAGTCTATGTATTAACAATCTGATTCAGTTCCTCCTTCACTGACTTTTTTTTTAACTTACTATATTATTTCCTCATCAAGACAAAACACCACAAAATATTATGGCCAAATTCTATTAATCAGCAAAGAGAAACATCAGTACAGAAAGTAATCCTTTGGGTTAAATCCAAAGGTCATCAGAATAATGGACTCTACTGAGCATTGTACCAGATCTTCCTTTGCACTGTAGGTCAAAACTCTCAGATACTGAAATGTCTATTTGCATCTTAAAGCACTTAAATCCTAATGGAGTTTTAAATGAAATTTCTCCACTGCCAGTGATTATCTAGTGTTGCACCAGTATCCAGATCCTGAAGTTTCATTTACATATGACTAACACATTGCTCAGAAAATCTTGTTCTGCCTCCAAGACAACATCACGAAGGCCCTAAAACATAATCCTCGACTGGTTGAAAATATACCTTTTTTGCTAGAAAAGCTTGATCAAATAGACATGCTTGATATCTTAACTCTAAAAAAAATGTGTTTTCTTTAATTCCAGACAGTGCAGCTGAAGAAGCAGGACTTCAGGTTGGGGATATTCTGATAGCAGTCAATGGAACTGATGTCACCAACATGCCACATTCAGAAGCTGCCAATCTGGCAAGGAAAGGTAGTTTTGAGATCACAACAAATTACATGAATGGGTCAGGATTACTATTTAATGCTCCAAATACATTCAGATGAACTGGGTGATGTATGCAACAGAAATATTAATTAACAGTTTAATACATCAGTATTTAATATGGTAGTATTGCCTAAGTCACTTTTTTATCTACACTTTGTCTTCTTGACACATAAGAAAAGAGACATACAAAATATTCCCCAAAGATCACATGTGACAGTAATGGTTTTGGGATTCCTGTCATAAAGGAAGTGACTAAGAAAGTCCTGAAATTGACTGCAGAGATACAAGTACCATATTTATGTCTTATACTTCACATCTTCATTCAGTGCACTCAGTAGTTATTTCTGCACCATCAAGACCTGAAGTTTAGTCAGGAGACCAAAGAGGTGATTTCATGAGGCTTCTCTTTACACCACCACGGAAGCAAAGAGTTAGCAATATTAATCGTGTATATTCTTCCTAGAATTGTGATGGCTAAACCACAAAGATACCTATGTTTGCATGCTGAAAGTTAATCTACTGCCATTCTCTTATTTATCCCAGATAAGGTTATGACAAAGGCTGACAGGATATTGAATAAATTACAATGTTTTTACAAGACAGTGACAAATTTAACTTGACACATACCATATTCTTTAATTATGGAGGTGCCATTCACACTGTTATATTTAAGAGTATGTAAAGTCTTTTAGCAAATAAATCTCTGATTACTGGGTATATTTAACTCCTCTGAGAACAACCCCTGGTCTAAATCTTGGCACACAGACAGCGTTCCCAAAGTCAAATGTCCCCAAAAGAGAAAAACAGCAAATGTTTTGCAGATGTAAATGTGCCATGGACACATTTGCAAATGCTTTGCAGATGTAAATGTGTCATGGACACATTTCTCAATCCTCCTTCAGACATTGCTGTCTGCTCTGAAGTAGTATGGATATAATCAGGCCTTTAAGGTCAAAATCAGAGATATATTGTTAGCATCAGCAAATATGATGTTGTACCTGATGATAACAATATTTTTTTAAAATATTGCAACCTATCATCTCTTCCGAGAACTTACCTTTTGCAAATGATAAGCAGACACTTTAGCACAGGTTAGCTCCAGCAACAACCCCCCTCAGTGAGGGGCACAGACAGCAAAAAAAGGTTAGACTATGCCAAGGCATGGAACATAAAGAATTCTCAAGAGCATATGTAAAATAACAGAGACTGAGGGTGCCCCTAAGAGCACTGTCAGCAATTTTTGAATAAACCTCAATTTATGTACACCCTTTGGCAATGAAATTCAGTCTCTTCTCCTAATTGGTAAAATACACAAGCACACAAGATGCTGCTTGCAAAGATATGTCACCAAAATTGTTTCAAGCGGTTTCCTCAGATACCTGGCTCCCATTGCTAGTCCTCAACACAAAATTAGTTTCAATCCTGAATGTATGTTAAAAGAAGACTAAATTTTGCTTAGTTTAAGTTGTTTCCTGGGCTGCTCTGCTCCTTGCTGCTTTTGGAAGCTACTCTGGGAGGACAAGGGCATAGGATAGAATACTGCCTTCGAACACCCTATGAGTGTATTCAGAAATACTGACAGACTGGATTATAGTTTTTACCTATGTTTTTGCATTTGTCATGTAATATTTTAGGTTCTGATATCCTGACTATGATTGTGGGATCAGATATCAGCCGTTACCCCAACACCCCCAGACCTACCTGCCGAGGATATCTGCATAAACGAACACAATCAGCGATACTGAAGGGCTGGAGAAAGAGGTGGTTTGTGCTGAAACATAATGGTTACCTACACTATTACAAACACAAGAAGGTAAGGAGAGTGGCTGGTGAGAAATCAAGCTGTGTCCTGAACTACGAAGTTCAGCAGCATTGTACTCAGATTTACAGATCATTATCATGACTTGTGGTATTTACAGAAGAACATCAGTGCTACAGGGTTTTTTATGTAGTATATAGGAGGCTTGTTGAGTAGTTCTGGTTTCCTATAACCTAATTACAGACATAGACACTGTCAGGCTTTTATGGATTCACATTTACTCTCTCAGTTCTAATAATTAAGAAGCCTCTAGGAGGCTTTGGATGAGATGAAGTAGTTTCAGATGTGTAGGAGCTCTGTGCTCCATCTACCATTATGTGTGTTTTCTTAAACAGGCATGACTATATGATTTCTGTGTGTAAGTTAGTAACCTCTACAGTGGGGTATAGGGAAGGCTCAGTTTCTTCAGAGTAGCATTCCTCAGTACTTCATTCTGTCATGTGAGTAGGGATATGTATATTATTTATTACTTCTAAGTAGTATATAAAACTTAAACTTCATCTAACAGGAAGACATTCAGAAAGTTAATGTAACAGGTGCCTCACGAAGGGAAATATTTTACTTGCCTTATCCTGAGGCTCCATGTCAACATAGAATAATTTGCAACCCTCTGGTTATATAGTAAGTCTTAACAGCCCTAAATCAGGGAATTCTTGGTTATCTATCTCAGCTACGAACATTTGAGTATTCTACACAGTTATTTGGCACTAAATAAATGATAAATAAAAGCAGTGCACTTACAAAGGAAAAAGAAATTTTCTGTTGAACCACTTACTTCCAGGAGTGGGAAATGTAGGCAGCATGCTCATGGTGAAATCATCTGCCCTGCAGTAGTCTGTGAGGTGGCTCAACAGGTGCTGCATATAGTTATAGTTAGTAATCCCTTCCCCTGTATTTTTGTGATTAAGTTATTCCTTGAGAAAATTACTTCTATAAAATCAAACAGATTGAATTCAAAGACTGACATCCATTCAGGGCATTTTGTGGTAAAACATTTTGTAACTTGTAAAAAAGTTCCAAGGTCATCCACCTAGCACTCATTTTAACCTGATTTCGAGAAAACTTTATGTACCTAAGAAATATTGCCTTATTGGGGGATTTATCACTAGATGAAGTCCATGTAGCTTTCAAGGAATCTCCTAGCTACTCTAGGAAGGGCATCAGTGGAAATATCAGCTGGTTAGAAACAGGTAGAAATAGGTTTGTCTCCAGCACACAATTTGAACACATACTAAAGTAAAAAACCCATGTTCACCCTTAATCAAAAACTACTTGAGGACATGAGCTTGGCACCAAGTCCTTGGCCTATAAATGGTCTTTATCTCTGCTGACATTGTCACATGCCTTTTGATCAATTCAGCATATGAAGGATGTAGGCATATGTGAACACACATACATATGTAGACGTACCAGCACAATTTTGCAATAAACATGAATATAAAGTAGACAAAGCAAGATAGTGTCATGGAATTTCAACTAACAGGAGGCAATAGGAAACACTACAAGCTTTATTCTCATCATGAATCTACCTTAGATGGTTGGGGTTTTTTCTACTTTGTCATTTCTACGTACATGATATATCAATCTCCCATCTATGTACTTCACTTTTTGCTAATATATATGTTAAACTGCTTGGTCATTTTTACATTAATAGTAGAGCTACTCCAGTGAAATTCTCATTTGAAATTTTTTCCATTTTATTAAAACCTAGAAGCCAAATTATTTTTACCTGAAAGATGTTTATACAATGCTTCCCAAGAGCTGTAATGTGAGGACTGCATGGATTAGGATTTTTCTGTAGTTCAAGACCTCTGATACCTGCCACTGGTACTCTGGTCCCTCCTTCTGGTGATCATAAGCATAGATTTTCATGGACAACACTGACATTCAGTGAGGTATTTCCGTTTCATATCCAAACTGAAATTAATCGAACTTTCAAGATTTAAGCTTCTTGATCAAACACAAACACTTCTATGGGGAAAAAAAAGACATTTTGTGAAAGGTAATTACAAATTATAGAAAGAGCTTGCTCTTCCACAATTCTCTATCGACCTGACATTTCCAGCAGAATATCTAGTAGGCTTGTTTCTCTGCATCTGCCATGG
Organism: Acanthisitta chloris; assembly: GCF_000695815.1. NCBI lineage: Eukaryota > Metazoa > Chordata > Aves > Passeriformes > Acanthisittidae > Acanthisitta > Acanthisitta chloris. Next base: position 7,009 of record NW_008682887.1, read on the forward strand.
CATACACATGAGTCATCTAATTAGGTTATGCTGCAGAGCCACTGGCTATGCAACAAAGCAATCTGGCTTTCCACCATCATTATTTCAGCATTACCTATTCTGGTCTCAAAACAAAACCAAACAAAAAACTTCACACTAAAAATGATGCAAACATGTAGGAACATTCTTTTGGAAAGATTTTATTGTATCCTAGTCAGGTCCCTCATCAAACTCCTGAAATGTGAAAAAGAGAAATCTGGTTATGCCTTTTAAACACTCTTCAATTTCCAATCACTTAAGTGTCTTTGAAGATGAAGAGTGTTAGATAAATTGGAGTGAGGATTAGAAGGTGCCCCATAATCTTACATTCATTAATATTTAATCAAATTTTAATTTATTTCTTTCAGCTAGCATGTTCTTTCCATTCTATCATTTGTTCCTCAACTAACTTATTTACTGTTCTGAGAAAATAAATATTTCAGTCATGAAAACTTTATGTTTTGACAGTAGGCTCTTTAGCCTACTATGGGATCCACTGTCCAAATTAAATAAGAAGGAGCTCAATTTAACTCATTGGCACTTCTGTCTTTTAAGGTGATTTCTGTCAGGGCATAAAAAGAACACTGCTTATCCCACTTTTTTTTCCAAGGGCATTACAAATAATGGTCATAGTTAAACACAATCTTTATGTAACATCAGCCGCATGATTAAATTGGAATGTTGTGTTGCAGGCCTTGCCTCACCCAAAAGGAAAAATAATTTCCACTTACTGGATATAAGATGTTCCTTGAAACAGTTCAGTAATGGCAAGAATAATTCAGAGAGGCAAAACATACAGGATAAGCTGCCTATAAGTATCCAACAAGCTAATCAGAGTAATCAATTTTCAGGTCTTGATTCTGTTGTTAAGAACAACTTCCATTGTGTATTTCCAGTGACTCTAGCAAGGTCATGCCTGACGTCCACTTGTGTAAGAAGACAACTGGGCCTTTAATTTGTGCCTGAAATGTTGCATATAAAGCTTTGTGGTGGAGAAAGGAAAATTATGTTTCTTCTCTGCTTTAGTCCATATCAGCAAACACAGAGAGTTAGATTTCCTCATCATTGCTATTTACAACCAGAAATTATCCATCCTAAACTTTCCTCTTTCCACCTACATTGAAAAAAGATATTTGTGTTTTTAGAGCTTTTTTACATTTGACTCATCCATGTAATTGCTGCTGTTTCAAAGTCATCTCTAGCCAATCACATACTGGTGATGTGATAGCTGTTGCAACAGATTTGGTCACTTCACATGCATGGTAATTTTCTTTTCCCTCAGATAGATGTTTACACTCTCCTTGACTATACAATCCATATAAGTAACTAAAACACATTTTTCACCTCAGTGGATGTAGCTATGTTTGCCACCTCATAGCATAAATATTTGACATGTTTTTCATAAATTACTGAGATCAGCTGAGATATAATGATTTATATTTTTGCCTACACTTAGAAACCACAGAGTTCCACTATACACTCAACTGTTCTGATCCTCCATTGTCCAAACCACTGGATCTTCTCAAGTATGCTATTGCTTTCTTTGACAACATGCCTAGTTTTAAGTCGGAAAAGAAAGATATGTGGACGTTATGAGGAGACAGACAGGAATATACACTTAAATCCTAGCCTAAGGCAAGTATAAGCAATCAAGCTTCTTGTGCTTGAACTTAACACGTATTTTTCAGGGAAAGCTGAAAGTACATCAGCATAGTCAAGCATTGATCCTTTCTTTACAGGTAGCAATGTTTGCCCCTCTAAAAGTACAATTTGCTGCTCAGCACAGTAAAGGGGCTGCAAAGTCACCACAAAATGTCTGTGGTGAAGACCTGCTTTGGTATAGCACAGAGAAACCTTACTCAGCTTTCCGTGACACCCGTAAGATAGCAAAAGCAATTTAGCCACAGCAACAGAGCGTCACTTCAACATGTTGAGTCTCTGAGCTGTCATCAGCAAGTTGCTTCTTAGAACATGACAGCTAACTTGAAATCCTTAAAATAATCTGCAGTATAACAAGTGAAATTTTGGAGGTGAAGAAAAAAAAGAACAAAATAGAGATGATACAATTAAAAAAATTAATGAAATGTCATGTTTGTAACAATGCCCTAGTTCTTCTCTAGTTTTTCTCATGCTGTATTTCTAGAAATTATTTCCAGCCCCTTTGACATAGGTAGACCCTGGGAAAGAGGATAGTGAAACAGATAATCATTCTAGCTTCTGAAAAGGAAATTATGACATAAATATTGCTGTCCTTATGGTCTAGAAGGAACTCTAGAATTGTCTGCCTCCAGATGGGAAAGTGTATTTTCCTTGCAGACTTCCTTTCTGGAAATCAGAGTTTGATGAATTCTAGTCAAACCTGTTCTGCCTATCAGGTCCTATTATTACATTTGTAATTTATTCCATTTCACTCTACAATTCCCTCAGCTAAGAATTATCTGAAGCAATAGTAACTAGGAATAAATGTCTAAAGATATGAGTTTGCCGCCAGCATTTTGTATGGACTCCAAGTAGAAAAGTCAAATGGAGCAGTTAAGACAGAAATTATTGTCCTGACAGTAGAAAACAACATACTTTTGAGATTCAGCTGTACTGAGAGACTGAACTGTGAATAAAGAGCAAATTCACCTTCACACGTAGCCCCGAGTCTCAGAGAAAGGGCCTTCATGATGTTCATGTTTGTAATGCTCTGGAACATGCTTGAAGAAAACTGCAGCACATGCTCTTGAGAAGCACTCTCACTGTGGCAGCAGTGAAGGACAGGGATGTGCTCTTTGTCAGTCTTCATTGTGATTATATATAATAATGTCTGTTTTAAAGAGAATTATGAGTTTCATTTCTCAAAATCACAAGTTTAATGCCTCTAGGAAGCCCTCAGCTATTGTGTGTGTGACTAAGACAAAGCATCTCAAAGCTAAGTGGAGGGCAGTGGAAACAAAGATATGCATTTCTTAATATCCAGAAGCAATTAGACCCCAACCTGTTAAACAGCTATTATATCACCTGAATGATCATATGTTAGGTCATACTCTTGTATCCATTCTGAACCCAGACCATTTCAACAGCTCAGCATAATCCTGTCTTCTCTGTTTATTAGACTTTAACATAGCCAGCACACTGGCAATTAAGTATTGCACAGATAATTATACAGTACTATTTGCATTCAAAGGCATCCACAATCTTCACTTTATCTCAACAGCAGAATGCTTTCCCCATTGATCATTCTTTCGTGGTGTCCCTGTGAAGTAAATTACTGTTCCTTAGATGTGTATTTATTAGGTATTATTCAGAACACCTCTTCTTTTTATTCCAAGTAAGATTTAGCATGGACATTTGCACACCTCATATAAACAACTGGATCTGTTCTTTTTTTTTAACTGACGTCAAGAGAGATCACTTTTTATCAGGCCTCTAAGAACTGTGTATTTACAAAAATTTTGCAATTCAGACACTATAGTACATGTTTCTTGTTGATCATGTGCGCCCTTAAGGCTGTTCACAGTAGAACAGAAGAGAGAAGAAAAAAAGTTTTAAAATTATTTTCATTTCTGTGGTATATACAGGGTCCAATTATTACACCAAGAAAGAAGTCCCCTGCTTGCTGTGTGCAGACCTTTTGCAACATTTCAGTCAATGACAAACATTCAGTCCTTTGTTCTCTTGAGCAAGCCTGTGTGTTCATCATTAAACCTAATCACTTTATATAAAAGGCTTAGCTATAAATAGATTTTAGTCTGAGCCATTGCTTATAAAGATATCACTCCTATTTGTTCTTCATTCTTCCTTGGAGTTTTAATATCATTGTCTGAGAGCTGCCACATTATTTAGAGCTTCTGTTCAATCTGATTTCTTTACATTTTCCATGACTCTCATGGCTTCAGAATATATTTTTCAATTTACATTTAAGAAGTTGCTGAATGCACCATTCCAATATATCCATTGTATTATTTTTATTGAAAAATGAGAAAAAAATGCTAGCTGATATGATGTGCATGTTAATTTTGACCTATTAACAAACTGCAGACCCTGACCCAGAGAAAGAGTCATACTCAGACATACTGTTTGATCTGATTCAAGTTGTTCAAAATTCTCACCCAATCAATAATTCTTTCTATGACGCTGAGTCCTGCAAACTGTTCATTACCTTTTGCACAATTAATTACAGCAAATTACTCAACCTCAACAAAAGAACCAACTGGAATGTTAAGATTAATCATGCCACAAGACCACTTGGCAGTATTTCATCTGGCTGCCAGTACCATTAGGTGTAGGATAATTAGGTTCTTCAAATCTGTGGACCTTTGACATGTTTTCCCCTTATTGTTTTGCTATTCAGTATGTTATTACTCTCTCTGGTTTAAATTTAAATTGTTTTAAGCAAAACAAAATTAAAAACTAAATAAATTCAGCTCTACTGGCAAAAAAAAATGCCATGCGAACAATTGGGAAATTTATAGCTCTCTGTTTGCTGACATATGCAAGTCTTTCCCTCAAGGGAAAAGATGTAGGGGGGAAAGACATAAAAAGCCTTTGTATCTTTTCTGCATCAGTGTACCTAGCTCAAAGAAGGAATAAATGCAAACAGGTTGTAGCTATAATTTCCTAAATAACCAAACAGTGAGCCTACCACAAAGTACAGTGATTAGAAAAAAGACAGAGAGAGGTGAAGTTTTTAGCTATATTACTAAGCGAGCACCACCAGACCTCAGGGAGAAGCTGGTCTGAGAAAACCAGAAAATAATATATGGTGAAAGTCCTGTAAACTTGCCTGCAAAGGAGGGTTGTGGTCATATCAGCTGTGGTGGAGAATGTTAGGCAAAAGAGAAATAAGAAGCAAAAAGAAAAAAATAGTTCAGTTTCCTGTCTCATTTAAGAGATGTCTAGTTTAAGAGGTAGCCTCTGGCAAATCCAGGAAGACATTTCTGAAAGATAGCCAAAAACTCAGTCATGCCACTACTGACCTGAAACCAATCTGAACCAGTGATCTAGGGGCAACTGCCTTACACTTCCCACTGCCAGTCTCCCAAGCTAGCCAGACTTCCATATCTGCTTTCTAGTACTGCTTAGTTTTCACATGGTATTTTAGCTTTTTTCTATAGTTTCTTCTATGATTTGATCCTGTTTTCTGTGAAGTTACTTATATTCCATTTTTCTAGTACTTGCAAACTCTTTTGTAGCTTAATTTTCATGTCTTTTCATAGTTATTCCTGTTGTTACTTTTTATTTCTTTTACTGCAAGTAACATGAAATGTGCATATATCTTTTCAGCTTCCCTTTCTAATATGTGAAGGAGCTTAACTGGAATGGCAAATATAACTCTGCTCAAACAAAATTCTTTGAATACAGTTAATTACTCAGGAAATATGAAGAATGGCATTAATTTTCTGGAATTACTTACACCAAATTAAATAGGGCTACATGCAGTGCCTTGATGAGCATTTCATACAATAAAGGAAGGAGACATCTAACTTTCAATTTTTATTACTCTCTTATTTCCGTTTCTCATCGTTATACATTGTTTAATATTTTAATTATTTTTGCAGAAACATTTCTCTTAAAACCTAGGTCGTCTTAAGAAAACTAGTAGCATGGGAAGGGTTACGTCAGATGTTTCTACTATTTTTAGAATAGCATTTACCTAAGCAGTACCCACTCTCTGCCTTCTACACAAAGAACTCTATCCATGTTAGATACCCCAGACTGCCAAGAATCCATGAAGCAGAAGATTACAACCTTGAGCAAAGAAAAATTTATTTTTTAGTTTAATGCAGAATGGAACAGAGATAGCTAAAATTGGAGTTAATTCATTTAAAATCTGTACAATGCTTATCATCAACTCAAGAACTGGCACATATTTATACTAGGTTCCATAATGGCAGTATTATCAGTGGGTTACCCTTCAGCCACAAGCATGAGAAATTTCTTTTAGAATTATTTTTTTCAGCAATATACCTTTGTCACTTTTTTTAACAAAGTGATATTTGCCAAAAGAATGACCTCAGTATAGTATTCATGAAAGCCACATGAACAAAAAGAAATGCCCCTTACAAACATGCAGATGTGTCACATGGACCATGGTTCAGTGCTGTGCGAGTGGTTTGATTTGATGATCATGGAGTTCTTTTCCTATCTTAAGAATTCTACAGTCTGGATCATCCAAATTTGGGGGGACTGGCTATCTATTAGTCAATAAAGGATATTTGGTCTCACTTTAAATGCCCTGAATACATCTTATTCCTTTCCCAGATGTATTTATTTAAAATGCAGTGGACATAAATCATTCTTGATGCCACTCATGCATTCTTACCTGCATTCATAAGACAGCACAGAAATTGTTCACAAAATAAGTTTAAAGTGATGTGCAATAACAGTGGTCAGTTATTTCAGTATCCACAGTGACTGTTGCCTTCAGGCTTGGGCAGTCAGCAGAACCCAGAGCATGGACAGGATTCTGCTGAATAACAATTCATCAGTGTAGCACTTAATATGCTTTGCACTAGAAATGAGATTTGGACCCTGAATACATGTTTTTGTTATGCTGTCTTTGCAATGTAGTTCTGTGTCTGAAGGCATTATAAGTAAAGTAGGTCACACAGCACTGACAACTTTCAGGATTGCTTTCATCATCTATATATTGTTTTATATTGGAAAACTTTAGTTTTGCATTAAAAAGAAAAATAAAAGGAATGGAAAGCATAAAAATCTCAGAAATGTATTTGTGAATGTTTATTTATAATTTTGTGAGTATTAGGGGTTATTTTGTTCCTACAGAAAATTCATGTATGTCAAAGGGACAGTTACATGGGCCAGTGAGCATACAATCAAGTCTTTTAACTATCTAATCTCCACAGGTGCAGGTTTTTTCATGGAAGCTTATGTAGGTTTATTTTTCAGGATAAGAAAAAATTACATAAGCTTTTACAATTCAGCTCCCGCTGTCAACTCCCAATAATCAACTAATTTTATTCTATGCAACTCCACCATCTATGTATTTTGCAAGCATCACTAATGTTCTTCATATGTTCCGAGATTAACTCATGTTTTCCATTTTATTCCTGCCATATTTGATGCAACTGTTAGAGTTCCAGTCATAGATCTTCAAAGCAAAAGGAATGAGAATATTGTTTAAAACACAGCTAGAGTTCACTGTCCATATGTGTGCACCTTTGTTTTGAGTTAAGACACGTGTTTGAGGGGAGCAGGGCTGGGAAAGTGGGGGCTGAACTGCTTCACCAACCTATAGGCATTAAGGAGCTTAACAGCTTCTTATACCTAGCCACAGGGTAAGACATTGGCAATACCCTTCAGTCTCACAGAGCTTTGTCAGAATCAGGAACACACAAAAAGGTGTATGAGAAGGGTTATCAACATAATGATAGTACTCACTATTTTTTAATTTAAGTCTTTGTTGCCTATATCTACACATATACAGCGAGGTTTTCAGCATAAACCCAGACTGCAAGTAGCATTGATTCGTGAAGAGACCCATGATCTTAAATTTTTTGATGCATTATGAAAATCCCAGTATCACTCAGCTGCACTCACAATAGCTGGAATGTCTACACATACCTCACCAGTTTTCTTCACATTCATATATGTTTTCTGATGAGCCAAAGATAATTAAGAGAGCAAAACCAGATGCAAATTTAGAGGGTGTTTGGCTTGTTTTTTGCCATTGGACAGTATTTTCTGGGACTGCTGATCATTAGACTATATGATGGTTCAAAGGCATAAGAATTTTATACCTTTCGATATGCCCTGAGTTTATCCCCATTTCACGGTGATCAGATTCATATTAGTTCTAAGCTTTGGGCACTCTTTCTTTCTAATTGTAGGATGAAGGTAAGTGCAGACCTCTGGAAGTAACAAAGCTGGAAGGAGCAGAAATTGGTGTTGACACCAGTCTGGGTAAACCATTTGTTTTTAAATGTATACCTCAAACTGGAAACAGGAGTTTCTATTTCTGTGCAACGTCCAACCAAGAAATGAAGAGGTAAGTGATCTTTCATTTTACATGGAGAGTTTTGTTATTCCACTGTGGAGAGAGGGAGTCTGAATTTTTGGAAGATGTCCACAATACCTGCCTTGATCACTAGGGAAGAAAACCTGAAAATCTATCAGTTACTTATGGGAAGATAGTGTTTCTAATTTTCAATTGCAGCATCTCCAAAAATTATTTTTCAGTTTCCTAGGTTTTTGAAAGTTTTTTTTTATAAATTCTTGTACATTCATGTTTTACTATCCCCTTGGAGTCTTGATTTATTTCTAGAAAAATATCTTCACCTATATTCTCATGCCTTCTCCCCCACCGTGATATCAAATGGAAGTGTAAATCTTCCCGTGGATATAAACTTGCTTATCAGTCATTTCACTTAAATGATCTCTCTTCTGCCCAACAAGGACAGTGCTAGTAATAAATACAGTTCTATCTTCCACTTCCTTTTCTGTCATTCTGTCATATTTTTATTTTAGTATTTTTGAATGCAGATGTACCTCAAAAGCATATTGGTTCTGATAAGAGGCAATGAGTTTGGGTTTGACTCAGAGTTGGACTTTAAAATACTCTTTTACATTTCCCAGAGGCAACAGTTGACAAAACAGTGACTAAAATCACCCAGAACACAAGTAACAACCTTTTAGTCTTTATTTTCAAAATGTACTAAAATCTAATCATATTTTGACTGGTTTATTGAGAATTGACAAAAATGTAAAGCAATTAAGTAAGTTGAGCCCTTTTTAATATCATCTTACTACTTAACGTAACCCACGACTGTAATATCAAAGCATTTTCCATTTCCAAGTTTTATACTATCCATAGCACAAAAAGAATAATTTTGCTAACAAATAGCTTGCTTTGTTCTGTAGTTTCCAATTTCGGGATTCTTTATGTTTTCCAGAAATTCCTTATCTGCCGTACGACAAAGACAAGAGTAATCATTTAGCTTGACATGTTGAACTATATTAAAAAATATATAGACTTCCTTGTCTGCAATATTGCCTTAATTTATTACAATGTGTTACACAGTAAGCTTTGAGACTTATTTTTAGAGAGTCAGCAATGTTTATTTATATTTAATCCACTACTTTTCTATCTTAAAGCCTTGAATGTGTCCTGAAAACTGCACATCTCTTTAGATGCTGCATATGTCAGCAAGAAATAAAAGAAGCAGAAAAGCATATTTCTTCTGCTCTACCAAACTAAGTTAATCTCATTTTTTGTCATATTATAGGTGGCTGGAGGCTATGGATAAAGCAGTGCATCCTGTACATCAGGTAATGCTTTATTTAGATGAGAAGCATGTGTGTAGCAGATTGTGCAGAAGACTGAAAGACGGTAGATATATTAGTATATGGCCAGGTGCAGACAGCAACATGGAAGCTGCACACTTTTGTTCTGGGCTGTTGGGCTGTGAATCATCTCCAATCTAAAAGCCATACAGAATTATGACTCAGCTTAAATGCTTTGATGCCATATGGTGGAATGAATCAAAATGCTCTGTCTCCAGGTATCAGCAGCTTTAAGCTGGTTCAGAAACATTACCTAAAATTAGAGAAGTGGGTGGAAAGGAAGGGTAGAGAAGACTCTCACAAGCACATGTTTCACTGCAGGTAATGCAATTTGGAGTAAAAGGAGAGAGGGGCTATATTTTCTTAAGCATTCCCCACGAAGAGTGCATTGATTGCAAGTAACCTGCTGTTTCTGACAGAATAGTGTACGGGGAGCAGGAGGAAGCATGATTGCTGAGTTCTTATTTTCTGTGTTTTCAGAGACGAAGAATGATAAGCAAGCTGATAAACTTTGGCTTACCTATCTCTTTACACAGTTATAGTCTCTGCTGGCCCCTGTGGCTGGGAGAAATATATCCATAATTGATCTTGAGCTGCTACTGAGACCTTGCTCAGCCCTACATCAGTAGTCCTTGGCTGACCCCAAAACTGGGATCTGCAAAGCTATTTTTAGAACCTCCAGAGTTGGAACCCATAGGGGTCAAAGACATTTTAGTTTGCCCTTTCCTGGCCCCATGATTCTTACTGTTTCCTTCTGTAGCAGACTATCTTTATAAAAACAGGCCATTGATCTGTAAAACCCTTTCTTTAAAAAAGAGTTGAACGAGCTTAGTTTTGACAAAGAATGTGAGGCTCAAATGCAGAATAAGTTTCAAGATCTGTCTTTTTTGCAAATGAAATAAAATCATAAATTAAAAAATGAGAAAATTGCAAGATACGAATTGCAAGCTACCTTAATGAACTGGAGGGGTGGGGGGAAGAGTTTGAGTGATCCCTTCAGCAGTGTTTAGTGATGGGTTTCCAAACAGTGAGAGGTGTTTATTGTTGCTTTAATTCATTTACCACAGAAATAAAATTGATCAAACATATATTTCTTTTGGCTTTAGCTTTCCTATGAGGTTGTAAGTGCAAAAATGAACTTGTTTCCAAATGTATTCTACCCACCCATGTCCTTAAAAGAATATGAAGGAATCCACATATTTGAAAACGACAAAAACAAATCAAATGATTAGAAGTGTAGCATGCGTAAATAACTTGTATAAAAAGTTCAACATTATACATACAGAAATATTGCTTATACATTCATCCACTAACAACACAGTCAGTTGGCTTCCTTCTACTCTACTGCCTCTTATATTAGACTGCTTTATTTTATTTTGTTGGCTGAGCAAACAATATCCTTTTTTGAAATAAATATATGATTTATTATGTCACTTTCATTGCCTAACTTTCCTTCTAACTAGACATTCCATTCTGTTGAATAGAAAAATCTTACATTGTCATAGAATCAAAGAATTTAAGGATTGGAATGGACCTAACAGATCATC
>NW_008682888.1:0-3039 GCF_000695815.1 Acanthisitta chloris
AGCCCTGGAGAATCCTCCCCGCGCCCCTTGGGGAGCATCCTTGCCGCCCTTGGCAATCCAACAGGCTGTCCTGGGCTCGGGGCGCAGGTAGGGCTGGGGCTCCCTCCTGGTGCTGGATGGAGAGCAAACCCGAGGCGAGGGCACTGGACACGCCAGGAGGCTGAAGTGCATCGCTGTGTGGGGTGTGTTGGGTGACAAATAGTTTCTGCTTTGTCAAGAGTCTTTGTGATGCTCTCGTGGTGTATTTGGGTGAACTGGAGTGCCGTGAAGTAGCTGTTGGGTGTGTTTTGAAATCAAACAGCTACATGCATAGGTGCATACAGAAGAAATATTTTCCATCCATCTTGAAAATAGGCAGTAGCTTCATCTTCTGGACGTGTGTGTGACAGAGCTTTTGGCCTTTCCTTTGTCACCTCCTGCGCCAGGTGAGCGTTCGCTCACACAGGAGCACGCTGTTTGGGAGTGGGTATCTGTTTTTCTCTGCTTTGGCACCTGATGTACTTTAAGGCATTACTCAGCAGAGCTGTAACCAGTGAGGTAAGAAGTCCATGTCTGTAATGCCAAGAGGAGGTGAAGTGCCCTGACTTTGTGCTGAGCTGTATGAAGGACTGTGTCTGACTGCCAACTTCTGTTCACAGTCCAAAGTCCCTCCCCTGGAGAGTTGTTTAAACTAACAGTTCCCTGTCAAACCCTTCCTTTTGACTTGTGTATTGTTCCTAATCAGAAAATCTTTACCCCCATTATGCCCTGTGGTGTGCATAGGGGGACTGAGCTATTTCTGATAGGAAAGAAGACTGTAAGAAAAACATTCAGTCACAGCCATCATGGCTTTGCTGTTCCATCTTTGTTGTGAGAAGTCTCCTGTGCAGATGAAGCGAAACCAAAGCATCAGGACGAGCATGTTTGTTCACAAGGTGTTAGTGGAGAAACTCAGTAGTTGAGCAATGCTTTATCCCCTGTGAGTCTTACTCTGCAGGCTGTTGGTGTGAGCTTTGTGAGGAACCTTTATGAAATGCATATAGAAGCTCCTCTGTTGTTCTCAGCTGCAGAGGTAGCAGCTGCCTGTGCAATATCGTGTGTCACAGCCCACTCAGGGACTGACTGGTGGAGTGGTAGCAGTGTCTGAAGGGAACTGCAATCTCCATCTATTTGCATACTGTCTTGGCCTCTTTCCCCTGGGGCAAACTGTCTGTAAATCTTTTTTTTCCCCACCATCTATTGGGGTTTTTTTGTTGTGGTTTTCCCCAGCTCTCACATCTCTAAAAGAAGCTTTCATTTGTTCATCATGGAGCAGTGCCTGCTGCTGCGAAGTCTTGCTCACCTGCTGCTCCAGGGTTGTTTAAACAGAGGTAGGACTTCACCCTGGAGCTGGAAGGATCCTGTGTGCTTAAAGGCTGAGCTTAATCCCTGTGGAGCTACCTGTGGATAACGTGGTTTGCGGGTGACATAGCTTGTGGCATTTCCTCTCAGTGACAGTTCTCTGTGCAGCACTGAGGTGCAGCATGGTCTGGGCTGTAAGGGTTGGTATGTCTGTGTTGGTGTCACTGGAGGGACCTGCTGGTGGGCACAGGCTCCTCAGGTGTCATGCATTCAGGCTGCCATAACACACAACAGCCTGGACAGCCCTTGGTTTGCTTCTCCTTGCTCTGCAGTAGTACCTGAAGTGATCATTCAGGTCTGCTTCCCTTCATTTCTCAGTGCTGGGGTTATTTTCAGAGCTAGGACAGATTGAGGAGTGTGAAGAAGCCTATTTTTGTGCCTCCTGTGTGTATTTGAAAACAAGTGATTTCCTCTCTGAATAATCCCTCTCTGTGTAGCTGTAAACTGAGAGAAGCCATTGGAGTGTAGGATGTTTCCTGCTGGCTCATGAGTTGTTCCCTTCAGTGCCTGAAGGATCTTGTTTGTATGAAAGTAATTACTCTGTATTGACACTTCAATGTTACAGTGAAGCAGTGACCGCTACACCAAAAAGGCAGTATTTCAGACCTTTTCTGAGGTTTATTTCAAGCTGGTTTTTTTCCTGTTACAACACAATCATTCAGCTGCTCCCTCTGATTCTCACCTGATTGCAAACATCAGGTGAAGGCCAGAGCTGCTTAGGGAAGGAAACTGCAAAAGCTTTTCATGCCAGCAGCACCTGCTTGTTCCTTACAGATGGTTCCAGACAGACAGAAGGAATGAGAAGATTTATTTCAACGTGCTGAGCTGCAGTAAAACCTTAAAGTACTCCTGAAATACAGTAAAAGCAACCTAATTAGGCTGACTTTAACCAAATCCGTTCCTTGCTCCCACTGAAAGCCAACCCAATATCATGACACTTCAAGCAGACTTTACCCTCCCCTTTTCTAGCTGTGCCCTCAGTTATGGGAGTTACTTGAATACTTAACAGTATTTCACAGTAGCTAAACACAAACCAGTTGGTGACTAATTAAGAAATTGTGCTACTGGTTTATGGGCTGTCAAATTTCTTTGGCCCATTCCCACGTGAGCTGGCAGAGTTCAGAGTTGTGCATATCTGTGCTGGCAGAGGAGTCAGAAACAGACCTTGCCATGTAGATTCAGTGTTGCTAATTTTATCTCTTCAGATTACACTCCATGTCAGAGATGGCTTTGTCCTTTTTGCTTTGTGATCTCTGCACAGTGAGGGGGGAGGAAGGTTTTCCTCCTTACGAGGGAAACAGCTTGTTCACAGGCTCTGGAACTAAAAGTGCACCCTGAGATGCTCTCTGGAGTCCAGGGGGTGGTTTGGGAATTTGTTTGGGTTTATTTCCTTAGATTATTCTAATTTACTCATCTTTTGAAACTCAAAATGCTTCACAGGACAGCTGAGCTCTCAAAGAGCGGTGGTTGGCAGAGCTTGGTGTTCAGGTGGTTAGTCTGAAAATTCCAGTGCACTGAGTTTGGAATTCTTTCATCTTAAAAACATTTTGGCAAAACCCTGCCTTGTTCTGTAACCTGGGCAAAGCCTCCATGGGCTGGTGCCAATGTGTGGCTCACAGGAGGGTTTGCAGGACCTGTCAGGGCGGTCTGACTTGTTTG
>NW_008682888.1:3069-5552 GCF_000695815.1 Acanthisitta chloris
TTATCCCTGCTCAGGGTTTTCCTGTGTCCATTCACCATCCTTGAACCCTGAGGGAGCCTCCTCAGTTGCCCTTGAGTTGCTTTGGTCGTTTTATAAAAGGCCTTATGAAAACACCAATATTTGATACTTTGCTTTTGTTTCTTCATAGGATGCTTTGTTGCTTTATAATGTTGAAGGTTTAGGATGGGGACAGGGGAAGGTTTGCCTTGTGTGTTTCAGGTGGTGGTAAAAAGCTCACAAATTACTAAGCCAAACTGTTCCTGTTTTGGGTTTCTTGGGCTATTTTTTTCTTTTTCTTAAAATCAATCCAAGTTGAGAAACATTTTTCCAAGTACTTTAAATATCCCTATGGAGCCTTTGCAGGAGGATCATTGCATATAGGAGGTTGAAAACACAATTGAGTTGGAAGGGGCAGACTGGCTTCTGTTATTTTGCCATGTTCAAAGCAAACCACTGCAAGCTGAAACGTTATTTATTGTCTTTAGCAGTCCTCCCTGTGCTCCTGCTGCGTGGGTCACTTGCCAGTGCTGAGCTCAGCTGGACCCACGTGGTGACCTGGGAGCTGCAGGGTTACACCTAAAGCTGTTGGTGTTTCTAATTGCTTCAAAACAAAGAAATGGTAATGAGATGGGTGGGATAATAGCCTGGGCCATAGCTTCTGGTGTTTTCTTGGTTCTAAAGGGTTTATGTTGACCACTTGCTGTTTGTTTAGACCCAGTAAGGTGTTAGCAAGGCCGAGCAGCTGCTCTGGAGCTCTGTTGGTGCAGGGACACTTGCACTGGGTTTGAAATTTTAGTCGTGCAATGTGAGTGCTGTAACTAGAGGCTGCCAGTGCTGAAAGGGTGTATAAATGAGAGTTAAGATGCTGTAGGCAGGGTTTATAACCCTTTTCTCTGGGGGAGAAGGAACAATAGGAGCTGATGGTGGTGGTGAAATAGTTCCCCTTTGCATCACTGTATTTGCTTTGGCCTAATGAGGGAGAGAGTTGCTGAGTCAAAATGTGCTGCATCAAGCAGGAAGTTTCCACCAAAAGCAACTGCTTCCTCTTGCCTGTCAGAAATAGCAGCTCTTAACCCTTTTATCCAGTTTTATGAGGTTTTTACATAATGGGTGCTAATTTTCTCCCAAGCTGATGCATTGGTGTGCAGAATGCTATGTCCAGCGATCCCTTCTGGTACTGCACATGCCTAGGAAAGAGACACACATCCTTCAGAGTATTTCTTGAGGGAAGAAAGAGGATGGAGAGTAATTAAGGTCCCATACATCAATTGTGTTCTTATCAATACACTGTTCTGGTGACATCAGGTGGATGCTATGGATCTGCTCTCCTCAAATGTACTGGAGCCACATAGGAATGAAGTCAGATGAGCTGATTTCTTGTTGCCTGATATCGAAGTGTCCTGTGCCCCTGTCAAATGTGACCTCAGGAGTAAGAAGCCTGTCTGGTGACCTGGGACCTCTTGTCCCCTTGGAAGTGTGGGTTGAGAAACAGGAGGTTCAGCCAAGCAGGAAGGAAGAGGGAATGCAGTGCTGGCATCTAATTCTGGAGAGGTTCAAAGCTGCTTTCTCTGCCTGCTAAGGGGCAGTAGCTCATCAGCCTCACAGGTAATGCTTCATCAGCCTCACCTGAGCAGCACCAATTTTCAGGTGAGGTGTTTAAGGCATTTGGGTCACTAAGCTGTGTTTGTGGTGTTCACCCTCATTATCCTTCTATCCTGCTGCAAGACCTTCATCCTGAATCACTGAAGTGCTTAGAGCCAGATCCTTTTTCCCCTATTGTTTCCCTGAGATGATAAGTCCATCCTACCACTATTTTTTACGTGGGAGATCTTAGCTCCATCCTAGCTGCCCTTGGAGCAGGCCACGCAGCAAGCAACCCCCCAAAAAAGTGCCCCTCGCATACCTCCCAGGGACACAAAGATGCCAACTGAATTCCTGTAGTGGCACGCAGGGATAACAATATCCCACTCAGTGCTCCAGGCTGGGGACAGAGTGGCTGGAGAGCAGCCAGGCAGAAAGGGACCTGGGAGTGTGGATAGATAGGAAGCTGAACAGGAGCCAGCAGTGTGCTCAGGTGGCCAAGAAGGCCAATGGCATCCTGGCCTGGATCAGGAACAGCGTGGGCAGCAGGACCAGGGAGGTGATTCTGCCTCTGTACTTGGCGCTGGTGAGGCCACACCTTGAATCTTGTGCTCAGTTCTGGGCCCCTCAGTTCAGGAGGGACATTGAGGTGCTGGAGCAGGTCCAGAGAAGAGCAGCGAGGCTGGGGAAGGGACTCGAGCACAAGTGCCATGAGGAGAGGCTGAGGGAGCTGGGGGTGTTCAGCCTGGAGAAGAGGAGGCTCAGGGGAGACCTTATCACCCTCTACAACTCCCTGACAGGAGGTTGGAGTCAGGTGGGGGTTGGTCTCTTCTCCCAGGCAACCAGCAGGAGGACAAGAGGGCACAGACTCAAGCTCTGCCAGGGCAGGTTTAGGTTGGATA
>NW_008682889.1:0-1689 GCF_000695815.1 Acanthisitta chloris
CTGCACAGCTCCAGTCACTCCTGACCTCCACAGCTCCAGAGCTGAGTCCATGCAGAGTCACTCCTGTCCTGCACTGCACAGCTCACAGAGTCACTGCTGTCCTCCACAGCTCCAGAGCTGAGCCCATGCACAGCGTATCCTGTCCTGCACAGCTCCAGTCACTCCTGACCTTCACAGCTCACAGAGTCACTCTTGATCTTCACAGTTCCAGAGCTGAGCCCATGCAGAGTCACTCCTGTCCTGCACAGCTCCAGAGTCAATCCTGTCCTGCACAGCTTCAGAGTCAATCCTGTCCTGCACCAGCTCCAGAGCTGAGCCCATGTACAGACTCACTCCTGTCCTGCACCTCTCACAGAGTCACTCCTGACCCTCCCTGCACAGGGATGCTGCTCCCCAAGTCCCCATCCTGGAATACAGCTCAGGAGCAGCTCCTACCTGTGCCTTCCTGGAGCAGGTATCCAACCCAGCCCCAGGGAGAGGAGAACTGATCCCCAGGAGGTTTAGCTGATGGCCAAGATAACTTCGAACAGCTAATCCACACTTGGACAGGCTCATGAGCTCTGGATTCCTCCTTAGCCAAAAGTCCCTGGCTAAAACAGTCTTTTGGGGAAGTCTTGGTTGAAAAGGTCTCAGAGTGGCTTCACACATTGCTACCAGCAGCAGCAACTCCATTGGCCTCTGAGGAGCTTTACCCACAGCAGGAGAACTGCAAACCTCATCCCTAGGGAGCACAGGGTGAGCTGCATCAGCTCAAGCATCCACCAAGGGAAAGGCTCCAGAGCAAAGTGAGGGCAAGGTCCTTTCCTGAGCAAGCTGAGCTCCAGAGGGGTGCAGAGACCTGCAGGAGGGATCCAGCAGCCTTGGTGCAGTGCTCCAGCAGCCTGGAGGCTTCAGCCACAGCAGGAACAGGTTTCACTCCAGCACCTTCCTCCAGCCCAGAGAACATCTCACCCACGAGCTTTGCTGGTATCAGACTCTGATGGAGACTCAGCCACATCCCAATTCATCCCAACTTGCCAAATCCACCTGCAAACCTTCACACCAGCTCAGGGGAGAAGTGCTCTGGCCTCGTGCAGTGTCTCTCATCTCAGCCATGTATTATTCCTCTCCCACTATGAGGATCAGTTGTGGTTCAGCTAAGCAGAGCCAAGGACCTCCTACCTCATCACTATAACCAGTAATGCCCAGCATGGTCACAGGGCAAAATTCCAGAGCAGAAGCTTCCCTAAATCCCACACATCCTCCACTGGGTCGAGCCTTGGTGGAGACACAGAGAGGGGCATGGTCTGGGCTGCCCTCACTCCTCTCCAGAAAGCAGCAGACAAGTGTCAGCAGCCCCAACATCAGGTTGAGATTGGATCCACCCTGGGACAAAGCTCCTCCTGCTGCCAATGAGGAACAACAACCAGCAAGCAAAGAGGAACAGCAGAAGTTGCCAGTGATGGGGCAGAGACCTGTCCCTGCAGCACAGGGCACAGCACAGGGCACGGGAAGGGTGCAAGGACCTGGGAAGAGCAAAGGAGTCAACCACAGCACATGGCACAGCTCCTGGGCAACCCCCAGGAGCCCCACGAGGATCTCCTGCTCTCCCACCCTCAGCACTGCAGCCTCCTGCCAGTGGCTCCAGCAGCACCACGGCAGCCTGGCCAAAGGAGCAGAGGGCAGGGCTGGCACCCTCTGCCCTCCCTC
>NW_008682890.1:0-1842 GCF_000695815.1 Acanthisitta chloris
AAAATTCCTTATACAAAGACACAGAGAACATCCCTCCATGCTCCCAGGGAAAGCTGAGCTTGGCACAGACTCAGCCTCATGCAGCGACTCCCTTAGCCCAGATCAGTACTCAATAAAGAGAAATTTCCATCATCCCAAGAGCTTCTTGAATCCCAGAAACACTCCCCTCACCCTCAGAGATACCACAGAAACAGAGATGAGTCTTTCTTCTCAGTAAAAAAAATGTTTAGTGGAGTAATGAAGCTGTTAAAAAGAAGAGTCACTTGCCTGATTGATCCCTTTTGGCTGAACGTGAAGGGGGATGAGACCTCCTGCACTGGGCCAGCACTGCCTTCCCTGCAGTGCCCTCAGTGTAGGCTGCAGCCCAATAAATCTGCTCCTCAGTGTATCCACAACAGCAGCAGCTGATCCAGGCTCTGCAGAGCACTGTGTGATGATAGCACAGATACCCATGGTAAGTAACTTTATATACACATGATGGTAATCCCCTCTCCATCCAGACATTTTTAAAGCATCTTGATATAGAATTAAACCCAAGAGATGCGAAGAGAGGTGAAATTGTTCAGGATGTACAATGGAGGAATTTTATTACCAAACTGACTGCATTATAAATCAAGTGCTCTGTAAATGCAATAAAACAATTGTTTAGTCTGCATGATTCATACCACAAACCTCAGTATTCTGTGTTTTGATCTTATTGCAGCAATAAACTGTCTAGACAGCAATTAACAAACTGTTTTTTCTTCAGATGTTTGGAGTGCCTTTGCTGCCTGATCAGCACTCAGA
Source organism: Acanthisitta chloris (assembly GCF_000695815.1). Lineage (NCBI taxonomy): Eukaryota > Metazoa > Chordata > Aves > Passeriformes > Acanthisittidae > Acanthisitta > Acanthisitta chloris. Next base: position 787 of record NW_008682890.1, read on the forward strand.
AGTACAGAGCTCTTTCTCTATTCCTATTCATGATCAGGTTGATCAAGGAGCATGGTCAGCTGCTCCCTGCAATTGTACAGCAGTTCTCCCTAAGTGAATTGCTATAGGAAAAGCACCAATGATATTGTTTTTCATTAGCACTAAGTAGCTAAGTAAAGATTTATTTTACCGTGATGCTCTCGAATGAGCTTTAAAGTCTAATTTATATGAGCAGCAGCTATGCCATTTCAGGTCCTGATTCAACAAAATGCTTCTGCATGTGCCCAGCTTTAAGCATGTAAGTGATCCCAGGAGAACGTGTGCATTTCAATTTTGGTACATAACTCTGTGTTTTGATGAGTAAAAAAAATTATCCTTTATACATAGTTGTCTCTTATCTTTTTAGGCACTAATTATTGTGTTTGGTCTTTAGTTTAATGAGATGGAATGGGTCCTGAAACCCAGAGCAGCTTCTGGGGGAAAAGATGCTTGAGAAAAACCTGTGGAAATAGATTGAGAGGCTTCTTCAGAGACTCATTTCCCAGAGGAGATCCTGTGAAGCCTCTAAGGTGTAATCCCACAGGGTTTCACAGCAAGGCAAACGGAGCTGTATCTGCCCTGGGAGCCTGTGCAGGTGAACCCTTCCCTTTCCAGAGTGACTCCAGGTGTGAGAGGCACCACTGCAGCCAAAGTTCAGGGACCTGAGCTGCAGAACATCTGCCCAGAGACGTCTGTGCCTGTGTGTTTGTGCTTCTAGAGCCAAGAGCAGCTCATCACACCCCTCTGCCCTCACACAGCTTCTGCTCTGGGAGGCTGAGGCGACTGCACAATTTACAGGAGATATAAACAAACAGTCTCCGGGTTTTCCCAAGGGTAAACCAGCCAAGCAGCATTTTAGGGGCTGTCAGAGCTGCTGCTGGTGGAGAAGCTGCTCCGTGCACAGGCTCAGCCCTTGCTGGACAGCTCCTGCTGGCACCGAGTCCAGACTGGGCAGCACAGCTCACCTGCTCACACACCAGGAGAGAGTGTGGAGAGCTCTGCTGGGGCAGCTCAGACCCTCACACACCAGGAGAGCTC
>NW_008682891.1:0-4058 GCF_000695815.1 Acanthisitta chloris
TTGATGATCTTGGAGTTCTTTTCCAACACTGTTGATTCTGTGATTCTATGATTGTGCTGCTCACTGTAATTCTTTGTGGTTCTGTCGTGTTCTGATGGGAATTACGACGTCTGTCTGTAGGTGTCGTATGCTCTATGGGACAAAATTCGTTGTTATTATTATTGCAAAGCTTATGGAAGAAGCACAGAAGAGTTCACAAAAGGCCTTTGAACTAGAAATAGCTTGTGCAGGAGCTTCCTGCCTCTTCCTGCTCTATGTGACAGTTCGTCTGGTGACACTATCTCAGATCTCAGTAGTTTTTCTGAGGGTGGGGAAATGAACTTGAAGGAGATCGAGTTAGCCCAGCACCAGCACTGCACCCACAGCAGCAGCACATTTCACACTGGTAGACCCACAGTTTATTTTGATCTCTTGGTTTTTTTAATAAATAAACTTTCTGAGCAATCATTTGCATATAAACCCTAAACTATGCAGCTCCAAGAAGGGATTATTCAGATGGCAGAGTCAGGCACTGAGGTTAATAGATCCCACATATGCCATTTATTGCATACTTGTGTTTATTGCTTAAGGCACTAATTCCCTTAAGTGAAACACAGGATTTTTTAGACTTAAATCAAATAAATTACTTCTGTACCCACTTTTAATGTTTTAAACAGAAAATTTCTCTAGCAGATGAACGTTCAAGACACAGCAAAGTCCTCTATGAGCATTGGTATTGTTATTGCTAAAAGCTTAGCCATGATTTACCTAACGGAGAGCAAATGTTGTAGTAAGGGCAAGGGAGTTCGCTTACATTTTCACGTGATTTGAACATGTTAATTGAATGGACATTGCTCCATCCTTAGGAGTGTTCCAGGCCAGGTTGGATGGGGCTTGGAGCATCCTGGGCTGGTGGAAGTTGGCCCTGCTCATAGCAAGGGGTGGAACTAGATGGTCTTTAAGGTCCTTCCAACCCAACCCATTCTGTGATTCTAGGATTCTATGAGTGTAACACAGTGTAGGTGTAATAGAATTCACAGAAGTTCCTAAAAGAATGCACATACTTGAGCATTTTGGTGTGCAGGAACAGTTTTAAATGTGTTTTCAGTATAATATAGCCAAATGAATTTCATAATTTGTATTTTGGGTTCTTCGGCTAAATCTAATATCAAAATATAATAAATGTGTAAATGCTCAATTGGAAGTCTACAGCAAACACAGTATGGGAGGACCTGCCTAGACTTTTCTTCCAAGCCATTTCATGGCAGACAGATGTTCAGCAAGATGCAGAAAATGCTGCTGGATGGGTTGAAAAGCATTTCTCTAAGTGGATTAAAAGACTACAAGAGTCAAGATGTTTCTGTTTGTGCTCCACACAATTGTGCTCTTTCAAGAGACAGTGTTAAAACTGTTACCACGGTGTCTGTATTCTAAGGTTACATGTTGACAAGGGTGTTGTGAAAAACCAGCAGACACTGGAGTGAGAACCTACTCCTGATCACCAGAGCTAAGCTGCTTTGGAGGGATTGCCCTGACCATGTGTTTAGCACATTCTATTCTTATCTACTTTAAACAACACTCATAAAAGGCTTTGGCTATGCAATAGCATAAACCATGTCAAAATGGTATCAGATTTTTACTGCTTGGCCATGGTGCTGTTTAATAACTGAGCACCAACAAGGAGCTCTATCTGGCAACATTTAGCCAATTCATCAAGAGTCTGACACTTGCGCTGAATGAAATTCATCCTACAGCTCCAGCTCATACAGCAGAGCAAAAAACCTGCTTGGTTTAGCACCCAATCCTTCAAAATAGCAAGTTCTTCCAAGGGGATGACAGTGAGTTTGTGTCATGGTGGTTAATCCCTGTCTGGGCAGGGTTGGGGTAGTAGAGCTGTAGGATCACTTGGATACAGTGTGAGTGCTCACAGGGCTGTGTGCTGTGGCAGCTGCAGATTGGGGGTTGTTTTCCACAGATCCTTGTCTTTCTCTTCAGTATCAGAGTCCCATAGCCATGTGGGGATCTTTGGGAAGAAGCAGTCCACACCAAGGTCCCTGCCTTCAGGGGTGGTTCTGGAAGAGCCCACCAGGAAGGTATTCAGGGCCTGGAATGTTTGTCCTGCCCTTTGGGGAGCTCTCAGGTTTAGGTGGGAACAGGCTCTGGTGTGCAGCTGAGAAATGCCTCACCTGATGTGTTGTGTAATTGGGAGAATGCTCTCACCAAATGCAGCTCAATAACTTACCCTTTCTGGGATGTGGTGACCCTCTTCTGGACAGGGAGAGTAGCAGTTTATTTCCTCTAAGTGGCTTATCTTCATAACCTGATAAAAATTGATATTCTAGCATGGGAAAGTAAGTGCAAACTGGCAGGCAATGCCCAAAGAGGAGTCTGGAAAGTGATGATATCATTATTGTCTCCAGACCCGCTAAAGTATAGACTGAAATTTTAATAGTAGAAAGGTGAAAAAATGAAATGATATTGTTTTTCTATATTTCTATATCTTCTTGTTTGCCAATAACATTGCCTGGAAAACATTTGCCATAAAATATGAGAGTCTTTCTGTATATCCATGTCTTTTCCTTTGGTGGATTATTGTGGGCAGTATCTTCTACACCCTCTATGTATTGTGCCTCAGTGTAGCTTTAACTTAGTAGCAGCACAACCGTTTCATCCCTAATTCCATTCTCTTCTGGCAGTCAGGACATAAAAATGCACTATCAGTTTAGAACTGGAAGCATTGTCACATTCCCAGCAGCAGGAAAATTCCCTTTAAAATCTGATTTTCAGTCCAGTAGTGCAGAATCACTGATTTTGCTGGAACACAACCTTATTCTGTAAGTGCAGCAACAATTTCATGTTCTCTATGTGCCTTTAAGGTTATGAGAAAATTAGGCTTTTCCCATGAGTTCCTTTTCCAAGGACATGATGGAGTTTTGAGGGAATATCAGACTTACCTCAAGTGTGTGTTATAATTCTCATCTTATTAATATGTGTGATTCAAACTGCTGTTCCCCTTCCTACTTCTTTGCCTCTCCCTTAAAAGATAAAGTGCAGAATAAACTGTATTTTTAGAGGACAAAATTTCCTTTCTCTTTCTCTTTCCTTCAAGGTATAGACTAAAAGTCTCATAGTCTTTAATTCTTATCTTCTCATTTAAGCTTTATTTCACTCTTTATTTGTTGTTCTTAATGTCCTTTTTTTTTGGTATCTGATTCTCCTGATCCAGTTATTTGTGTGAGCAGAGACTTCATCCCATTAAACTCAGGCAAACCTATTCCAGCCCATTGCATCGTGGAAATTCTGTGTTTGCTTCATTTCCTGTGATTTTGGACTGTGAAACCTTTTAGTGTCAGCATTGCAATCTTTCTGTAGCCCTTCAGTTCCCTTTTTGAAAGGACTACATGGACATCACTTTTGTTAAGGGGGAAAAAATGCATTAAAACACTCCTTTTTTCCCATCTTTAAGTAGGTCAGTTTGTGGCAGTCAGAAAAGAGCGGAAAATATCAGTTTGGATTTTCCATCTTCTCTTAAAGTATCTTCAGGATGGTGCTTGTGTGCTGATTGCAGGATTATATCACAAAAGCAGACCCAACTGACAGTGAGTTGTGTGAGGGCTTAGCAAAACGTGGCGCTGCAAATCTCTTCCTTGAGTGGGACTTGCTCACCCTAAACCACTCACGTGTTCTACTCTGTGTTCGTTAACACGTAGATGTCAGTGAGGCATTTTAATGAGTAGTGTTGACTCAAAGGCAGCCAGAGGAGGTATGATCTCAGTGATAAAACTCTTCTTGCCAGAGTCTTTTGGCCTAAAGAAGTGAATTCCATTCCTTTTGCTGAATTGAGGGCGGTGGAACTCCTGATGGGTTGTGTTAGCAACGTCGCAGCACATTGGAATCGCCGTGCGAGACAGTGGATGACTGTGCTGAGGGGATCACAGAGGATGTGGAGAGGAACCTCAACTCCATTGGATTTTCTTTATTTAGGCTGTTTCAGGTTTCAGTAGGCTGCAAACAAAATTTTGAGAGCAGGATTGGGGGTGACAGTTGATCAAAAACTGCCCATGAGCTGAAGTGTGAGC
>NW_008682892.1:0-1645 GCF_000695815.1 Acanthisitta chloris
GGAAAGAGTTGTACAGCTTTGGACACAAAAGGAGAGAGGCAAATTGAATAAAGGACTGCAAAATCCCTTCTGATATCAAAGCCTGCAGTGCGGCACTGTCGTAATTTCTGGAGTTGGTGGAAATAACAGAGCTATTCTGCTCTCATAGAGGAGCAGAATTCTCATGGAGGGATTGTCCATTACCCCATGTTACAACAGGCATGTTAGCAGTCAATGGGCAGGAAAAGCGATGCTGGGTGAGAGAGAGCAGCATGAGCGTGGCACAGCTTGAAAACAAGGCAGAAAGTAATTACAGGCAAATCTACCCTGTGCAAAGGACTAGGCAATGCCAGCAAAGCTTGATGATGACAACACTATGCATTTTGAGGTTGACTCCAGAGAAGAAACTATTATGGCTCTGGAATGGTATCACAAGGACTGTACCTGGGTCATGACGGCTCCATGAAGGATAATCATATCATTCATCTGCTTCAGCAAGTTTTGGAAGTCCTCATCGTGATATTCAAACCGATTGCCAAAGATGATGGAGCAGATGACATTAGAAACAGCATTGGTGATTTTGAACTGAGGGTCGAAAGGATTCCCTAGAGAAGGAAAAGAGAATGATAAATCTCTTCCAGATTTCTCAGGAAAGGAGAAGAAAACAAAGTTGTCAGAGGTAAAATACTCAAAAATATGAATGAAATGAGTGGCCCCTGATGGGCACCTTCCTGTGTCACTGCTCTCTCAGGATGCCTCGCTGCCCCCACGAGCTGGCCAGGCTTGGCTGGGCAACCCCAGCAGTCCCAGTTCAATCAGGTTGTAGAGATGTTTGATTACTTTGAAAGCATGGTCTGCAGGAGAGAGGACATCATTCAAAGTCATTGGAAACACCAGTGTTTATATACACGTGGTATTTCCCAGAGATCTCCATGAGAGCAGCAGGCTGAAGGTGGGCGCTGAATACTGCATTGGGTGTCACCTAGCTGCATTCACCTGTCAGTTTGAAGGCAAAACACCTGTAGAGAGGAGCTGGGGTGCTGGCAGGGTGCTGGCATTGTTTGCAAGGTGAGGTGTTTTTCAGCATGCAGTGAACCATGGGTGAAACTGTGAGAGGCCATATCAGTTCCTGCCTTCAGCACAGCTTGTGAGGGCCATGGCACTCACCCTGCTCATCCGTAAACACCTCCACGAGGAATCGGCTCTCCTCCTGGATGCGTTCCTCCACGCCTCTCTTCCCCAAGCCGAAGTTTCGGAGAGTGGTCAAGGTGAACCTTCTCTGTGCCTTCCACAAGTGTCCACTGGAGGAGATCAGTCCTGGCAGAAACACTCACTGTGAGCTAAGGCAGATCCCTCCGTGGGCAAAAAGCTGCAGGGCTCTGCCTTCAGAGTGTCATAGTATGTTAAGGGGTTGGTATGGACCTTAAAGATCATCTAGTCCCAACAGGGCTGGGACACCTCCCACCAGATCAGGTTGCTCACCCTGGCTTGGAACACTACCAGGGATGGGCTATCCCAGGGCAACCTGTTTCAGGGTCTCACCATCCTCACAGTAAAAAATATCTTCCTGATACCTCATCAAAATTTCCCTCTTTCAGTTTATCCCCATTACTCCTTGTCCTGTCGTTACAGTTCCTATCCAAGAGTCCCTCTCCAGCTTCCCTCT
>NW_008682893.1:0-5472 GCF_000695815.1 Acanthisitta chloris
AAATATTGCACAAGTGATCAGGATCTGTCTTGTGAACTTGTAGCTTGAATGAAGCATAGGTAGGCATCTTTTAAAGTTACAATACAGTGCCTGGAATCAGGATTTTCTTCTTTTGTTCTTGAGTAAGCCACATCTTTGAAACAAAAAGAGTGGTTACCCTCTGTAAAAGTATATGTAGTAGTCTTTATTTTTATGACTGTGTAACATTTAAAATACTTCCATCAGCTCTGTGTCCTTGTAATGAAAGTATGTTTCAAGTATGAGTCTGTTTAAGGCACTCACAATGCTTTTAACATAAAATAGTTGGTCTCCTTTATAAAAAACTTTTAAACTGGCCATAAATAGATTTTATATATATTCTCAGTACTGCTGCTGTGACTGAAGAGGATATTTTGCAGTCAGAATCATTGCTTTGCAGTAGTCCTGTCTAAATGTGCTGGCCACAAGCCTATCCAGGGATGCTCAGCATGGTTGTGGCTCACAGCCAGACCTCTCTGTGGGGAAGGTCCTTGTAGGCATCCTACCTTTTGCAAGCTGTGATAGCTCTTGGGCTTATATTCTTCCGCAGGCAGATTGTTCCTCACACTGTGTATGTTTGTGATACTGATATCGGGTGTGTTCACCCAAGACACTGCATCTCCTTCCAGGCAGCTTTCCAGCTCTTCTGCCCCATGGGAGAGTTTTTATCAGCAATAATTTTTTCTTCTGAAAGTTTGTTACAACTGTTTGAAGTGATTAAAGATCTAGAGCTAGACCATTTTAAAATGTTACTGCAAATGCTGCAGCCTACTTGATAGTGGGATAATGCAGTTTTGATGATTGTAAACTCAATTAAAAGGTTTGAATTAACCCCTCCCTTTGTGTCATGTATAGAAGTAGCTGAACTTCTGACTTGTTTCAGCCTGCTACCCCCAGTTGAGAGGAAATTTGTCAATCTAATGAAGAGATGGAGCAAAATACATGGAATAGGAACAGAGACAACATCTAGCTTGTTAAATTGCTAATCATGTTGCTGTGAGAAGCATGCTTAAGGAATACTGACAAAGAGCAGATGGATGAGCAGGTTCAATGCTATCTGAAATTAATGCAGAGCACATGCCAGGGATAACAGGAGATATTAAAGAGTTGGAGAACATGCTGGGACTTAACAGAAATCCTTCCCTGATCCCTACACATAAAGGCAAGCTCAAGGTTTTCTTTTGCAGTCTTTATACAAGTCATATGTGTCAAATGTTTAACTGAAGCCACTTCCTTGCATATTTTTTGTAATCTAGCATGTGTCTGCCTAATGTTTGGTTTTGGGGTTTTTTATGGCACCATATATTTTGTAAACTGAAAAAAGGTGGATTATGGTATCTGCCAAAGGTTGAGAATTCTTCCTCCTTAGTTATCCAGAGGCATTTCATGGGCCCCATGTGGCCAATCTGACATGCCTGCCATACAGCAGATTTTAAGAAAAATCATGTTCACAGGCGATTAAATGTGACAACAAAAGCTGTAACTTCTAAAGGCAGTCTCTACAATAGAGACACAGTGTGTGGAAAGTCTTTGAGAAAAAGGCTTAAAGATGTGCAGGTCCTGTGAGGTATACTTCAGAGGCGCTGGTAGTCTGTTTTTCTGCTGGCCCAAGGCGAGTATTTTTTGGCTTGCGAACAACAAGAGAGAAAACCACAATCATGCTTCATTGTTTGGTTTTGTAAAATAGACTTGAAAATTACAGAGTCCTGGGGCACATTTGTGCCCTTGTTTGCAGAATGCATTAGTTACAGCAACGACCAACAGGTATCACTGTGAAATACATGGAGATGACAGAGGACTGGGGAGTTTCAGGGAATCATGGCTTCTATCAGTATGCCTCCCATGTTATTCATGCTCTTCCCTGGCAGAGACCACTCACAAAAGAACTGTGCAGCAGCAGCAGCAGAATGGTTTTTGGAGGCAGGAGGGAGCTTTCAGCAGCACTGCGTGCTAGTGCTGCAGGACATCCCAAACTCATCGTCTGCTGCAGCACTAAGTGGGAAAGTGTCAGGGAGTCTGTGGCTGCATGGTATGGGATCTCCACTTTTTCCATGACATCATGCCATTTCCTTGTAAAGCATGTTTTATTTATCAAGCTATTGTCAAAGGAAATACATAACAACTCCTTGTTCCTAGTCCTGCTTCTAATAGAGGGTGTGCTTGGCCCACAGGCAAATCTGATGATGTAGTACCTTGTCATGATGAGAGATGCAGATGCAAAGGTAGAAAGTTATGGCATCTGATAGTGTGCTGTAACTTCTCTGTACTTCCTTCGTTATGGAAGTTTTTACTTGTATTTAGTAAAATAACTAAGCTTTATAGTCCAGCCTGTTCACTGAAGCATGAGTGATGACAAATACACCTACCACAGCACTTGCTTCATGTGCATGAAAGTCAGGGTGGCATATTTTCTATTTTTCTTTTTTCTTTTTCTTTGCTGTTGCCAAGGCATCTTAGGTCAAACAGAGTAATGGGAGAGTCCACAGCTCTCTGCTGTTCTTCTCCAAGGACATAAATCTGAGGTTTTGGTTGTGGTTCTTTCACATAACTTCATAACTTCCAATAAATAAATAAAAGTACAAGAGCGCATATGCAGGTCAAAGATCCATATAACCAGAAATCTCCTGTCTCTGTATGTTCAGTAACAAGAACTGAGGAAATGGGCAAATAATTGAATGCAAACATCCAGTGTTCATTGTTTAGAAATTCTGTGACCTATGGATTGCAAATCAAGTAAGAACAAGCATTCATGGTATACTCTGATTCTTGGGCAGATCTGTTGAATACGTATCTATGTAATCATTGTCATAAAAGTAATTGCAATAGCATAAAACCAGTTTGGTTAAATGGAAAACTAGGCTTTCTTTCTTCATTTAAGAAGTTTGAAGGCTGCGTTATAAAGACTATTTGTGATTTGCCTCAAGGTGTCATTTCATTTAGGCTTTGCACTTATAGGGATAAAAATGAGAATTAGAGGCTACAGTCATCAGAGTAGCCGTGCATGAATAGAGCTCAGGTTGATGCAGGAGAGAGCAGGATATTGCCTAGCTGATTCCTGCCATATCCCACAAGAGATAAACCCTTCATCAGATCCTTCATTAGCATAGTGTGTAGAAAAAAAAACAGCTCATGCCAGGGATTACTTAGTAAATGTAGTTAGTGGGAGAAATTATGCATTGAAGAAAACACAAAATCCCTCAGATTAATCTTTGAAATATGTGGAGTTTGACTCTCTTCTCTCGTAACACTGGGATAATTGAAGAGTAATTCCATTTCAATGACTTAGATGCACTAGTGTAGTTGGAGAGGAAATTGACTTTGACTGCTTTCCTGGGATTGTAAAAGTTTTACATTTTTAAGGCAGAATTGTTTATCCTTAAAATTTGTACTTGTACATTCAGAGAATGAACTGTGATCCTGTGTCACAGAGTAGAACCCTTTGACACATGATCTCTACCTGTTTAAATGCAGCCTGGATTCTTTATGCTGTCATGTGGGTTCAGTACTGGTGGGCTTAACTTTGCCACTGGCTTTCATATTTGCAGTTTTAAAAAGAACAAAGTGGATAATATGAGTTAATTGTTTGGTGAATCTCTGAAATATACCTTGTTTTCTGTTGTCACTTTTACAATGTTAAATACTTCTTGTGTCATAAAATGTCAGAGATTTCATTATTGTAGGCAGACAGAATAGGATTCCTATTGAATTTGCAAGTCTGTCCTTGATTTTTTGGTGAATTTTCCTAAAATTCCATGTTCATTTTTCAGCTTCAAGCAACATCTTGACATAGTTATACTGTCAGTATAGTTGACAGAAATGTTTTTGTGTCTGCCCTGTGGGTCTTTGTTTCTAGCAAACTTGTGTCATATTCCTTTCCAGTGATCTCTTTTCTTTGTGCAACTTAATTTTTTTATAGATAAAGGAATAAGGAAGTGTGTCCCATTGGTGACCTAAGATGTCATCAAGCACTGTAATGTTCAAAACCAGAAGTGACATGCTGAATTTACTTACAATTTTTCAGTCAGTTGTATAACCTAGGAGAACAAAGCTGGAGAGGAAAATGCAGGAGGCATGCTGAAGTAAGCATGTACTATTTCACTTCCATTTCTGATCAGAAGGTTACTGAACTGTCATTACCACAGATGATAGAATCTGAATATGAGTTGTTGATGAATATCTGCCATTTTTTGAAAGCAAGTTGTTGTTGATGACAACTTCAATTTGACCCATCTTTGTGTGCTTGGGGAGTTTTGGGCCTGTGCTTGTTTGAGTTTGACACATTAATCACTGCTTCCAGATATCCTCTAACAAAGAGGTTATCCTCTGGTGTAACTCAGCATTCACTATTCTGGCCTCAACAGGAGAATTACATTAAACAAAAAGCTTTTCCTTGCTCCTCCCCTTGCTTCTGGGCAAAGAACCACATGGTCTACATATAGGAAGTAGTTAAATATTTTGCTGAGCAAATCATGTATGCAGATGTGCACATAAGTGTCCTCTCTGTTTGAAGGCTGATACAGTTAACATTGTTTCCCCATTTTAAAATTCTTGCCTTTTTTGTCATTCCTGGCAGTGCCAGATTGATGCTTACTTACACTGGGTTTGATTCACACACTGTTTTGAGGGATTTTTTACCATGACATTGTTGGAAAGGAAAAGCAAACTTTGAAAAAAAAAAGTTTTAATTGTTCTTACAGAGTAGCACTGGAGAAAATGATCTCTCCCTGCAGTCAGTTTTTGCTGGTATAGAGTTGGTGAGTGCATACTAGTGACTACAGTGCGGTGGAAATTAGGCACTGCTTGATTCCTAGAAGAAAGTCCAGAGAAATAACTGTGTTGTATGGAGTACCTGCGTTGTATGGAGTTTTGTAGTGGAATACATCAAGGGGATATGCGGGATCAATGAGCAGTTAGGGCACTCAGACTCACAGAATATTCTACATAAAAAGCCAAGATAGGATGTAGTTAAACTTTCTGTAAAGGCATTGAGAAGAATTTGAAGCATACAGAAAGAATCAAGGCAGTTATGAAAACACACCTGTCTCAGTAGAGACATTAATGACCATTTTAACAGTATTATTTACCTCCTGCTGCTTCACTGGAAAGAGCAAATTTTAAGTGTCATGTCAGAATTAATAATTTCTGTCAAAGCCAGACAGATTCAAAGCCCTGAGCAAATTACTGAGTTTATTGTTAAAAATTCTTTCATCGTAGAATGGGTGTTTGTTTTTATCCCATAGTTCTCAAAACAGAAACAGAAAATTGCTGTTGCTTCTTCATCTAAGGTGAGGTTGCAAGAAAGACAGAAGTTAAGTTGGGGTTTTGTTGTTTTGTGGTGGGGATTTTTTTGTAATGAAACAGTTAGTTTAGATGTCATTTTATATGCCATACATGGTACAGAAGAGACTAATTTACTTCAACTGGCATATGGAGGGCAGCTTTTTCATACAGCAG
>NW_008682893.1:5570-11439 GCF_000695815.1 Acanthisitta chloris
GTTTCAAAAAGAATGCACAGAGAATCTGACAAAGTGCCAGATGGAAGTATTTCAGGTATTTCAGGGTAATACCTCTGATACTTTGCCAGTTTGGAGGTGATGATGTGAAGCATGAGAAAATATTTCAGAGATACATAATGTCCACAGAGGGAGTTTCTGCACAAAAGAAAGAAGCAGTAGCAGTCTAAGAGGAATGTCTTGGATGGAAAGAGCAGGTGGACTATAGGAAAAGGATTTTTTTGCAAATGGTTTTCTGAATCAAAAGAAAAAATTAAAATTTTCCAACTCTAAATCTGATCAGATTTTTCTGCACTTTTTCCTTCCTGAAATGCTTTAGTGTGTACTTACAATCTTTACTGCATAGACATGTTCATTGTCTTTTTAAAGGTGTGTTTAAAATACAAGTTTGTGAATCCAATTTACAGCACCCAAAATTTCCTTTTAACTGTGAGCCACTCAGTTGCTTTCTTCAAATAAACCTGCAGATTTTCTGAAAAGCAAACAAAAATATTGTCTCTGGAAGCTGTTCAAAAGACCATACTCCTTCTGGAAGATTAAGTGCCAACTGTTCATGTGGATTGGTATTTTTGAGAAATAATCCATAAAATTTGGCTTATGAAAGTTAATTCTGTCATGACGGGTAGGGAAAAAGGAGGCTGTGGTTTCTTTCATCTTTGGTTTTTGGTATTTTTTTACAGTTATCTAGAAAGCAGGAAGTTGTTTTCATTAGTAAGACTAGAGTCAGAGTGTCTCAGCAGTTAACTCATAGAACACGCAGAGCTGGTCTGATATCTACCGAAGAAGAGACTGATTCTGTCTCTGAATTCCAGGAAATACACCTCAAGAGGAGAGACCAGCTCCAGAAACAGAGCACACCTGACTGTGTAAGGAAGGCACCTGCAGGTGTCTATGATTGTATAGTTCTTTATACCATCCAGAGCTACATAAGGTGGTATAAACTGACTGTCCTGAGGGGAAATATGAAACGCTGACTTGTAGTCTGCAAGGGAAAGTGTGGCCATTAGTAAAATTTGTTGACAGCGAAATAAATGTAGTGAGAGCTTTCTTTGGCTGCATTTCAGTGTTAATATTGCATAACTTTCTCAGAATATTTCCTGAAGTTTGCATTGGGAGTTACATTTTTCAGCACAAGTGTTTCTGAGTTCTGTTTCAAGTGGTAATCTGATAATCAAAACTTCACTTTAGCACCACTTGTTGATTAGTCACTCCCCTATTTCACGCATTGTCTGTGTGAAATGAATGAAAATATTTCTGGTGGTGTCCTGAAGAATAGAATTCCAGGCAAAGAGCAGTACAACTCAGACTTATAAAACCAATCTGAAGTTCTCAGGTGAGAGGTGACTTTTCCCTATACAGTTTCTGTGCCTCTGAAGACATCTCCTGAATCTTTTTAAGGCTTATACATGTATGTGCACAGAATTAGAAATATGAAATGTGATATAAACAAGTACAAAAGCTTTGGGAAACAGTTGCTTTGATTAATTGCTTTATCATTTATGCTTCATACATTTTAGAATGTACAGTGTATAGAACATATATAGTCATAAAGTGTAAATCAAAGGGAAGGGGTTTTACTAGCTTGTGTTAGCTTGTTACTACAAATCTGTATGCATTAAATTTCTGTGTAGTTTTGTATGGCAGGCATTTAGTCTGAACTAACTTTTTACACTTCTAAGTCAAGAATGTCTTTGTGAGGTCTGCACAGGTTTTGTCAGAGAAAATCTGGTGTGTCTTCTGGGACTGTGTTTCTTTACAAGATGATTAATCATGTCCTGATATCCGTCCCCAGGCAATCACTGTAGTAACTCCACCAAATTCAGTAGGCTTGAGTTCATACCTATAAGAACTTCATAGCACTTTCAGTGAAGAATGCTCCTTCCCTAAGTGACACTGGATGTAGGAGGTATAAAAAAAAAAATTCAAAAAGTAAAGCAAGACACCAGAAAAAATATGCTACGTGAAAGGTGAATATCCTGGACTCCTTTCTGTCATGTTTTCTTTTGCTCAACAGCTTGTCCACCAGGAACATACAAGCCTGAAGGTTCACCAGGTGGAATCAGCACCTGCACCTCATGTCCCGATGAGAATCATACTTCTCCACCAGGAAGTACATCCATTGAGGACTGTACATGCCGGAAGGGATATCGTGCTGTAGGACAAACCTGTGAAGGTATATGTTTCCATCCAGGAACAGAATACCCTTGGAATGCACACAGCAGGGCTAGGACAATTTTGTTATATGGTTTTGCACTGTGAAAAATGTGTCAAATTGCATGCAAGATGTTCTCTGTCATTCCAAGACAGCAAAAGTACCAAGGTGTGAGTTAGAAATTTTTTTTACATGTTTTTCTTCAATAACCTATTGCACTCCAGCTAGTATCATAACTCTGTTATGGTTGTTTAATTATTTAGCTGTTCACTGCCCTGAACTGAAGCCCCCTGAAAATGGTTACTTCATCCAGAATGTCTGCAACAATTACTTTAATGCTGCCTGTGGTATCCGATGCAAGGCAGGATTTGATCTTGTGGGAAGCAGCATCCGACTGTGTCAGCCAAATGGCCTCTGGTCTGGATCGGAGGCTACTTGCAGAGGTATGGATGTCAAGTGTTTGAAAAGTATTTTTCTGTTGAGTTAGTTTGTTCTTAACAGTAGTTTTTCTCTACTTCACTACATAGTTGGGTGTGTAGATCTGATCCTGTTAGCTTGTGGGTGAAAGATTGTTCCAAAGGTAAACTCCCACTCCAATCACTCTGTTTGCCTCCTTCCTAAAGTGGGAGGGGGACATCTACAGTAGAAAATGCAGAGCAGGATTTACTAGGCAGAGTGAATATGCACTTTCCTTCCTTAAACCTCTCTCCACCTAATTTCTATTAATTTTGTATCTACATTATGTAAATCCAGCAAACCTACTAAGTAGTTAAATATGTAGCAAGATCTTTCCACATGGGTGTTTTAGAACATCCACCAGACTCTTGACACAGAAGAGCATTGGTATTGGGAGACATTAGCCATAGAAGAATTTAATTTTGCTTTCTTGTATTTTCTTCTTATGAAAAATAGGAAAGCTTGGGCCTTGAGCATAGTCTTCAGAAGAATTTGGAGTGGAATTTTGCTAAGGAACAGCTGACAGTGTCCTAGAAGTTCACTGTAACAGAATGTCCACTGCAAAAGAGAGAAACAGAAGGTGTGAAAGGGAAGAGATGGGGGAAAGAGCATTCTGAAAAACATTTTTTCTGGATATTCTGATAGGAACAGAGTTTTGATTTGATATCACTTCTCTGCCCGAGGTTGGGTTCTTGATGATTTAGAACAGTAGCTTCAATACCATGTCCATATGTCTGTCTGGTGTGTCTTCCAAGGAGAGCCTGAATAAAAAAGATAGCAGTCCTTATCTCCTCAACAGCCACAGGTTGTAGTTCATCATGTTTAACTTGAGTTGAATGCACTTGACATTAGTGTGTCTAGCACTGGAAGCTAGTAAATAAAAAGTCATCATCTTCTTCTGCAACTCTTGCCCTGTCCTTGAGCTCAGGGAAGGAGGCAGGATGGATCCTGTCTAGATCCTCTAGGCATTAGCATTTCATGCCAGTACAACAAACACTTCAGCCCTTAAAGAAACAGCAATTCATGGTTCTGAAAGGAGGGGTCTGAGCTAGAGATTCATTCCTCAGGACATTCTTCCTATAGCAGTTCAATTCTACTTAGGTTATAGGACTCCTCTTCATGTAATCCTGGAAAACTTACTCTTCCTTTTTAGCTTCTAGCGACAGAAGGCAAGAAGGAGAAACTTTGAATAGAAAAATATTGCTGGCCAGTACTATGAGAGTATCTTGAGAAGCAGGACTTAGAGCTGTGGACTTTCCAGCACTTAAAACACACTGAAGATGCATGTTCCTTCAGGTAGACTGGCATACTGGGAAAGAGCACCTGCTTGTCAAAGCTTCTATTACACAGAAGCTCTCATGCAAAAAAGCTGGGGAAAGCTACAGTAGGCCACAAGGAAGGGATCCTTCATCTTCACTTTCTGTAGAGGAGTGGAAGATTCCAGTACTTGAAAAACTTGCTGGAGCATTTGAAGCATTTGGTGTTAGTGTGTTATCTTCCTTCAACAGGGAATTTGGACAGTGGGGAAATAGAAAAGTCTGCCATGAGATACTGTCTTGATAGTGAGTTAATATCCTTTGAAGGATTGAAAGGATATATTTTTGCCTTTTTTTTTTGTGTGCCATATTCCATCATACTTGAAGACTTCCAATTAAAAAAAAAAGAAATTAAAAATCCCACCATTACATGTGCTGGATCTGCTGGTCTTGATTCACTCAGACTATGAAAGGCAGAAAGATCAAAGGCATGGTTTATAGCTGTCTTGTTAATCCCAGGAGTATTTTATCACACAAATTAGGAAGGGAGAGTGAAGGAAAATCCCTTTGCACTGCTTTGGATTTTGACATTAAACACTCCTCAGTTCTTCTGCTAGCTGAAATCTGCTATGCTATTGGAAAGTGATTAATGCAGTCATGTCATGCAATTAACGATGACCCATAAAAAAAAACAACTACAAAGCTTGTATTTAATCCAGAAAAATGTATTAGGAGAAAATCCAGAGCAAGCAGAGTATACTGTTATTGTTGTTGCTGTTTTCATTGGCTTTATGAAAATATTTCTTGGTCATGGAAAATGCCCTATTGATAAGAGGATGGGTTGGTATTTAATGCTTGGAACCGTAACCAAGATAACATGGACTCAGAGGTTTCTGGCAAAGCCATGCTGAGACACTGAGTAAACATGAACATTGAAAACACTTGAGGAGGCAAGAGCACTATAGCTATGTAGCACTTCCAGAAGTAGCTAGGCTTACCAAGTAGTGGAAGGGAGTGCCTTCCCTGCAGGAACATTAACATTGTCAAGCGCCTCCTCGGTGCTCTTAATTTATCCAGGCTTCCTCAATATTAGAGCCTGATAGCATTTGCTTCTTTTTACTGCAGATTGGATATTAAAGACTTCTGTAGAAATCTTACAAGAGAAAGCCTATTCTCTTCTGCATAAAGCATGTGTGATTCAGCTGTAAAAATATTTTTCTTACTCACTCTACTAAAGTGAAAATACAACATACTTCAAAACTGCTCTGAAGCTCAGAGTGCCTCTTACAAGATGGAAGTTTCAAGATCTTCTACAACTCTTAAATGCACTTCCTAGAGCATGCCTGTGTATATGCAAGCAGAAGAGTAGTAGTACTTTCAGAAAGTAAACATGAGATAGCCATTCCGATGCACACAATATATCTTTGCATTACCACTTTCTTTCCTTCTTTCTTATACCACATATATGGGTTTTGCTGCAGACTTTTTTTCACTTAGGTGCCACCAAAGCTATTTTCAAAAATGACATTATTTACCATCTGTTGTTCATAGCTTACAGAGGCTACTAAAACTGCTATGTAATTATTGGCATTTTTACAGCTGGCTTTCATTTGAATGAGCACTCAGGTTATATGCCCATTTATTAGTTTAAGGGCATATAGCAGTGTCTACTTCTAGGCATGTTCTGTGTCATCAATGTGCAGAGTAAACAATTTCTGGGAAAAGGAGGGGTTGCCAAGTTGGCGTGCCTTTTGAGTGCATTTTAGAGGACATTGTGTTTTGTCTCTTACCTGTAAGCAACAAGGATGGGTTAATTCATAAAATCAGCTTCCCAAACCACAGAGAGTTGTCCAGCTCTCTGAAGCCCCCATAACTGCAGCTTGGCCTCCTGCCAGCAAAGTCAACAGTAGCTGTGGAAAACAATCAGGTGAGAACAGAGTTAATCTTACGAGGAAAGGCTGAGAGGCTGAGGGAGCTGGACCTGTTT
>NW_008682894.1:0-9720 GCF_000695815.1 Acanthisitta chloris
CGGGGCTGTTAGCGGGACGGGGCTGTTCGCGGGGTGCTCGCTCCGGGGGTGACCGCAGCTGTGCGTGTTCTCGGCTTGGGAACGCGAGCGCAAAAATAAACAGTGGGTTTAAAGCGTAGCATGGTTGTATTACATCACTGTTTTTCAATTGAGAATTAAAAAAACTCGAGTATGTTCTGGGGCAAATCACTCCCTCAGTATTTGCTGAGGAGAGGTCTTCGCACGGCAAGTTTGTCCGGTATTGCGGAATGCTTCAGGGACTCTGTGTGTTGCTTGCTCCTTATCCGTGATCTGCAGAAGCTTCTGCTTGATATTTAAGGGCATGAAAAGAATGAGATCAGTGAGTGGGAAGGAACTGGATCTGCCTGGGAGATGCAGGCACAAACTGTTCTTCATACTCCAATTAGCTGTCATTAACTCCTGGCAACACGGACTCCTTCCCCGAGGATGACAGCTCTCCTTGGCCTGCTTCGCGCGGCCGGGCGCGTTTGGGTGCCTGATCTAACCTTCCTACAGAAAGAATGCAGCGTATTCTGCTTACAAGCTTCTCTCAGTGTCTGAGCACACCCAACGTGGCCACGTTAAAACGTTTTTTTCAGTGAACACATATTTTTAGTGAAGCCGCTAGAGAGAACTTTACACACCAGGCACATGTTTTAGCCTTTTTTTTTTTTCCTAGTATTTTGCTTAGTACTGTGAGGAAAATGCATTGTAACTTACGTAATTGGACTGGATTGGGAATCCAAATGAGGTTTCCTTATTTAGCAGCCTCTTTATAGTAGTTTTGGGATGCACCTTTATGTAGGTCAAGTGAATTTGCAAACTGGGGGTGAGGAAGCTTCTGTGTTTGGGGTAATTTTGCCTGGTAATGGAAGGCATTTAACAAAATCCCAGCAAACAGGAAACTTTCAACCAGCCATTAAACACTGTGTCTGTCAATAGGTAAGATTCTCCAGGACTTTTTGGGATTTGTGGTTGTAGATTTATCAGCAAAGATCCAAAACAAATACTAAATTCATACCCAGAGAAAATTAAATGGGTGCGCAGCTGACACAGGAGAAATGATGCAGCACTTTTCAGGGTGCAAAATACATGTTTTTGTTATTGAAGGGAGGGGAAAGTGATTTGCCTTTTGCCATTCTGCACCTAAGAACAGAAGAAAGGCAGAAGGTTAGCAGGAGCTGTGACACATAGCAAATGAAGGAAAACATTTAGTTCCTTATCCTCTAACCTTCCTTTTCCCTTTATTTGTGAGCCCACCGGAATACTGTGAATAATTAAAACTGTGAATAATTAAGCTGCAAAGTGGATTTTAAGCATTTTCATTCGTTGTGCAATGTGTCCTTTGGCCAGCATGTGGGGGTGTGCGCATGTACTTGAAGAGAACATGCTCAGTACAGTTTATACATAGAAAAGTCTTTGGTATAACCGTCTTAAACGCATTAAATAAGAAATATATAGAGCATGAAACAATGCAGAATGTTGCACAAATCTCAACATCTTTCTGTAATAGACATAGCTATTTTATTTTTTTAAAATATTTAAATCCTAAAATAGATTATTGTAAATTAAATAATGTAGATGCATTTTCAAATAAAGTGTAAGCCATATTTTTATTCCACTTGCCATCTATCTTAGGAAATCTTCTGTCCAGAAAAGCCATATCCTCCTTGCTTTACTGCCTTGAGGGAGTCCCTTCCTTCATGGGGCTACAGACATCCAGGCAGTGGAGGGAAGAGAGTATCTGCTCTGATGCACTGCTTGGGCTCCCTGTCACCCAGGACAGCCCATCCTGCATCCACTGCCGTTAAACCTGCCAAAATGTGGTTCTGTAGTTGCAGTGATCAAGAGACCCATGGGTGTGCATGCCTGCACCACTAAATTCCCAATGTCCATTCTAGTACTTGCAAAAAAACCTCAAAGATACAAAATCCAGCAAAAACAAGAAATATAAAGCTGGTTAACTTCAAGGAAGGGACTGATTCCTTCTAAGTGCCTTAGCATAGAGGGTTTCTTCTTAGCACTGCTGTCTAATTACTGATGGTCACAACAAGCATGAAACCATTTTCAGTTGCCCTGCCATTATTAAAATAGCAATGCTTGGCTACTGCTTGCTGATAGCTGGCAGCACAATTGTGGGGTTTAAGTTGTACCCCAGTTAATCCACCACTGGCATAATACAAAAATGGGGGGGAAAATCATATATCGGGTTAACTAACGTATACTTTATGCTAAATTACTAGCAAACATCTTTCAGTTAAAATACATGTTTTTGAAGAGTACAGTGTTACAGCACAAAACTTTCTGTATAGCTGATAACAGAGAGGGACTCTACTCTCTGCCTTCATTTTCTCCTGGCAACAGTCAGGACATACTTTATAAACTTTAATTCCTCATTTCAAACCCCTCTGCTTTATACTTCGATGTGTCACAGACTACACAAAGTAGAAATGGGTGTCCAGAACAGTTGATAACATGAAATTAGAGATGTCAGCGTTTTGCCGTGAGAAATTACCAACATTTGCGTGAAGCATTTGTGTAGAATATTCTTGATTAAGACAAAGAAAAGGCTTTAGAATGCAAATACCCTTACAAACAAGGGATGGCCAGACCCTTTTATGCCATTTCAATTTTACATTTCATCCTCATATTCTTCACACTATCGATATCTGGATGTCAGTAATTAAAGTGCCTATGTAGGCAGACATAACTCACACATACACAAGAGTACATGTTTTTTATGCTCTGTTACTTTATAGCTGAGCAAGTTTTAGTTCTCTGTCTGCCCACCCTACTCACAAACAATTCTGCTCAGCTCAAATGCAAATGTGCCTACCAGTAAGACCAGTTATTGCTCATGGCAGTGTGGTGAAAAAAACTGAACAGTTCTTGACCTGTCTGTGAAGGTAAAACACTATACAAATACTAAATTGACAACATTACAAGGTCTATGGCTAACTCAAGGCACCTAACAAACAGCTGGTTAAGGGTAGACTGAGGAGTCACACCTTCAAACTGAGATAAGCAAAACCAAAAGTCTGCAACACCTCACTCCCCTCATCCTCTCAGACCACAAAATGCAGCTCAAATAGCCTATTCATAGGATGACATATGTAAAGAAAACACAAAAGCAGCAAAGGACAAGGATGAATCCTGGACACAGTATCCACAGTGAATGAAACGAGCTGACCTTTGTTAGGTATGAAGCTCTTGTGCTCACGAACTCTTGAGTGGATTATATGTCCCAAGCCCACACAAATTGCAGCTGGCACTGAGTAACTACCCCATTCCCTAGCAGTATGGCAAAAGTCACACAAGTGCCCAGGCACCTGCAGGATGGGGCTGAAGACGCTGAGCATTTTTGAGCATCCTACACAGAGGGTTGGGAGTGCAGCCCCTTCCCACATGTGGCACATTTTTTTCCTATTGAAGTGACATTTCACACATAAATTTTTCTGTTATAAATAGATCAGCAGGCCAGGTGGTAACTGAACACCAGGAAATTCCCGTGTAATCTTTTATGTTTTTTGGCGCTCAGCTGGATGCTGAGACACCAGTTCCCATGTCATTAAACTGAGCTTTTGGTCAGGCCAGAACTGATCTTTGATTTTTAAGATGCAATCCTACAGGAATACAATATCAATAATGGAGCCCTGCAGAGACCAATCTGGGAACACACTGAACCTCAGCTTATAAAATAGTTGCTCCAAGTGGTGCCACATGCTGCTTATTCTGACATGACACTGTGTGTTTGCACAGCAGCATGATGAAGCACCCTAAAATTAGCCTTCTTACTATTTCGTAAAGTGCAGGCAGAAAGGTAGCAGCCTGCACTAAGCAGAACAAAAAGGCACAGGAGAGGACCAGATCTGAAGCTCATGCACAGCCTGGTCACAACACTTCACGGTGAGCACTCTTGGCTTCTTTGCACATTTCCATGTTGGGTTGTTTAGCATAATTTCTTATCCCAAGCACAGGCTGACCTGATTGCAAAGGAAGAAAGGTGCTCATGTAAACAGAGGTGGGGAGGAGGGATCTGTTCTTTCAGGGGGCTTGGAAGTTGTCAGAAGGGAAAACAGACTGTGAAATGACATGAATAGTCTCTTAGAAGTGTGGTGGGAGCTGGCATTTAATTCACAAAGTTTGTTGTTATTGGGAATGGAAGAAAAAAAATGGGCTGATATGGAAATCAGAAACTCCACAATAAAGCACCTTTCTGTTGAGCCAGACTGATTTTTTTCCTGATGTTCAGTTCTATCTCTACGCCATTTACTGGGCGATAAAGTCTTTGGCTTTACAAGGAGAAAGATTTGAGAGCAAAAAAAACCTTCCAGGCAGTAGGAAGATAGGCATGGATGTGTTTGGGTACCGAACAGAAATGGGGAAGGAAAAGATCCCAGAACAGAGTTACACTTGCAGATGAGGAGAAAAAAGGAACTGTAAGGAAACATTTGAATATCAGAGGGCAGGACAGGTATGCCGTGAAAGGAATGTCAGGACTGATTGCTAGGAGGGAAGGAGGCACAGCACATGTCCCTAGGAAGCAGAAGACCCTGCCATCAGTTAGGTGTAACAGCCTGAGGGCCTGTGCCTAAACAATTGTCAGGACATGCTGTTTTCTCTATTCCTGTGGTAGGGCTCTGTGGAGAACAGCTGGGAAGAAAATAACACTGAGGCATAGACTGTGACCGGTATGTCCACGCTACATATCGCTCTTTCTGCTGTTAGTTATTGCTCAAAAATACGTGACTATTTTGCAACACAGATATTTTTGTCCAGTAAAGATGATTGGACAGTACTCTGAAGCTTTTGTAATTTAACTCAGGATAAGACTCATGATTTCACATGTATTACTGAAACCCAGAGTGGCGTGACACTGTAAGATCTATTTTGGTGCAGTTAGCAACCAACAGATATTTGGTAGAGCATGGACTGAAATGTGGTGTCAGAGTGGTAATGAACCTATGACAGTTGTATCAACTACAGTACAGGATGTCTCTGACAACTGTGAATATTTAATCCCCTTTTTGAACAAAGACTCTTGGATATATGGAAAATTAGATTTTTTCTTGTAGAAGTTGTTAAGGAGCTCCACAGAAATTATATGTGAGTGGTCAGAGCTTAGAGTCCTTGGAGGACTGTAACTCTGAATTTCCTAAATCTCAACCTTAGCATTAGAATAAAAGGTTAAAAAAAAATTAATCTTGGAGACAGAAGGTAAATAAGCTGTATGAGCTCATAACTGTGTGAAAAAATTGAATCATTGCTGCTACCTACACACAATTCCTACGTAGAGAAACCTAGTGACTCCTCGTGTTCCTGGAGATCTCCTAAGTCAATATTTACTAAGCTTCCATTTAGGAAAGAAAAATTGCCCCAAATTTGTAATCTTTTGTTTCTGTTTACTGACACTGGAGTGGTGCAAAATGATGACAATTTTGAAGTTGATTTTTTAATATGAGTGATTTAGATGCTCTTATTTCTCTCCAGAAGACTTTAGGTCAATATTTTTGGGATAACATTTCTTTATTTGGTTTACCAGCATACAACAAACTGCTTCCATTTGAAACTTCAAGCTCGAAAGGGGAAACCAAAGCAACTATCTGTCCTTTGGAAGCAGAACCATTAGAGCAGCCACCTGTGCCAAACCTCCATTGCATTTAGCTGGGTTTTTTTCTTGGCTAGGGAAGGAGGTGGCAGTGATTCATCACCTCTGTCTGCCTGATGAAGGCTTTCTTGTCATTAATGTCAGCGAGCCACTAGGACGCCACTAAGTATGATCACTGATCCCAATCAGAAATGATCATTTGAGGGACACTCCCCACTTTAAACACATGTATTTACTTTCATAAAAGAAGAATACAGAGCTGTTTTCAGCTTCTGAGCAAGGTTCTAGAGCAGCAAAATTACTCCTAGACATACATAAAAATAAATTTTGTAGCAGTCCTAGGGCTTGGATCCCTGGAGATTTAAGAGAGATTGTTCCTAAGACTCTCAGGAAAAGACAGCATTTTCACAGTAACTGAGACAGCAACTTCTGTTCACCTCATGACCCAATGGAGACATCAAAAACCAGACATTACCAGCAGAAAAGTCAGCTTGACACATCAATTTCATCAGAAAAACCTTCCACCAAATTTTTTAGCCAGCAGATTTGTAAAACATATTGCACCCGATGTGATAAGACTTGCAAATACAAACAATTCCATACAAACTATATTTGCTTGCAGCAAACCCAGCCAGGCAAACTGGCTCTTTAACAGACAGTATCACTATTAAAAATTAAATTCCTTTGAGTATAACTTCTTTTTTTTTTAACAAAATGAAGGAAAAGAATGCTTATTTGGCCCTATGAGCAAACTGGTTGCTTCGTAATAAATAGCATTAGGATTAAAAATCACTTTTTGGGGAGGCAAATGACGTGATCTTTATAATATTTCCTGCCCTCTTGGTTCAAGTTTGAGCCTCTAAATAGCTCATCACCATTACAAACCTGTTTGTGTTGTCGTCTGTTTGTGTAATAACCATAAGCATTAAAATAGTCTGTTCATAACTATAATAATCCCTTCTGACTTCCCTGAAGAATTATAATAGACAAGAACCTAGAAGTGTTTCATTTATAGCCACTACAAATAGTTGTAATTTCCAGCAAGTTATATCAGCTATGATCCCTTAGGAATGTAGTGTTTGAGATTACAGTGTCTGCACATTTTCAGGTCACATTTATGAATGTTGTTATCTTTTGGCTAAGTTTTAGTTTAGATTAGTTAATAGCAATACATACAATTTAAAAATATTCATTTTAAGACTTCCCACACTGTTAGTTTTACAGCCAATTGTGACTGGATACAGAACTCACTGTTGCCCAAATAACAACAAAACAGATACAGTTATTGTACTGATTTTCCTGGTGTTTTCTAACCAAACGACAGCAAGTTAAAAGAAATACAATTTGAAAAGTAGAACTAAAATGTTTTAAAAATATAAGTATACATATTTATATAGATTTAAAAGCTCAAGAATTACCAAATAAATTTATATTTACAGCTATATTTCTGGAAACTTTTTTTTTTTTTAATTTTTAAGATCTTAAAAATTCAAATATTATGCTTGACTCTGCCATAAATCCTTTGGACATATGGTGATAAACAGAAAAAGAATCAAACTGGAAACTAATTTTATATTAATTATCAAATATTTACTGATGTCAACCTTTGGCTGCAGGGCTTGAATCCTGCATCTTAGGATCTAGACCAGAGAGACCTTCACATCTCTGCAAAAGATCCAAAGGTTTTCTCTTGTGCCACATAAATGGACGCTGAGTATTTCAGGATTAGGAAGTACACAGCATGTGAAGAGTTTCTTTCCGACGTTTTTCAAAACCAGGAAAGGAAACAATGCTGTTTGGAGCACTGTCATCCTCCTTAATGGTTTCAATAATACCACTGAAAGGAGCCCATGGGAGGGCACAGAAAGTTGCTGCATCTTAAGAGACTGTTACTAGAGTGCTCATTCTTGGGAATCAAATTATCCATTTGTTCCTGGATTTGAAACTTTGTTATCTTGACTACAGCTGGGAAAACTCTGGGAGTCCTTCCCACTGAGTTCTTCCTGTTGATCCTCCCTGGCCAGTAAGTCAAACCCACGATTTTCTTGGCTTCCCTTTCCTTTAGGTCAAATCCTCATGTGGGTAAATTGATTCTTGATGGAAGTCAGCAGCCAATTTAAACTAGCAGAGTGTTGATGGGTTTATATCACAGCTCAAAGTCCCACAACTGTGTATGTCAAGTATGAAAAAATAAGTTTATACTCCTTTCATACAATGCAGGCAGCAAACTGCAATGCATTTTACGTAAACTCCACCACAACTTGAGACCAATGATTCTGGCTCCCCTTACAGCTCCAGGCTCCAACTAAGCTTCTCTGTTCACTCAAATACCTTAAATCCTATTCAACACTTCAATGCACAACAAACCTGTTCTACACAGGAGGAACAGTTTTCATACCTAGAGGCTATAAACATTATGGTTGAGACTTTCTGAAGTATGTGTCTTCAAAATATGTGTTGTGATTTTCAAAACCCAGTGAGTACAGATTTAGGTGACTGCCTCTAGTCACTCACCAAACTCTTGGCCCAGATGAAGCTTTGTGAACATCCTGAAAGACAATATACAACTGGATCTACACCGGTAGTCCGTTAGCCTTTCAACAAGTACATGATAAAATTGAAAGCACATCTTTTTAACCATGTAATGAAAATATAGTCTTGATTTTCGTGTCCCATCTTTGAATTTCCAAACTATTACATATTTCTTCAAAAATAGATGTTTTCTTGATTTACTCTGTTGTCCTAACTTAACATTAAGCATATACTTTCAGAGCATTATGTCTAAAATTTAGTTCAAATATTGAATTTCCACAGCCCCATGCCACCAATTAAGATGGCAAAAAGGTTTTGTTGTCTAAAAGGCCATTACTAATCAGGTTAAACAGAAAACACTTACCATAATATTTGCATTTTCTTTCTAAGTGTCAGAGTTTGAAGTCTTCCAATATTCTTCCTTTTCCAATGCAAAAAGAAGTGAGACATTTAAAAAAGGCACTCTGGGCAGAAAGAATATTTCTTTTTATAACTTATGGGATAGCACATGGCATTACTATATGTCACTAATATACCAGTTGATCTAAACTTGGCATGTCGTAAGTGTGGTTTATCAGATCACAATGTATTTTAAATCCTGTGACAGATCTTTTGACCCCTTCTATTGAGTAAATGAATGTTTTGACTGTTAGGAAATTAAATGGTTCTGCAGATTGACAACTGAATAAGCAGAACCACTGGCTTAAATGTGGGCTGAGAAAGTAGTCATCAACATTTTTGACTATGAGGTGATTTATTTGAAATAAATTACAGGTCTTATTTAGGTTTCTAATAGAAAAGGTATATCCTCCTGTCTTTTCCTTTCTCTCTCTCCCTCTGTCTTACATACTTGTGAAAAAGTCACCTATGGCATAGCTAACAATCTGCACGGCTAGTCAGAATGGCCAGTACCTCCTGCTGTTGTTGCTCTGAGGTGATTTTCTGGATTTACTGGTAAGCTCAGTAAGTGAGCTTACTCTTCAGAGTGATTCTGACACAGATGGTGTTCAATAAGCAGGTACTAACAATTTATTTTAATTCTCATCTCTGTCCCTTCTGAAAGTTTGCTTGTTCTTTGACAAAAAAAGACCCTTATTTTAAAATTAATTCTATGGGTAAAGTTGTACCCCAAAAATCCTGGTTTTTTGAGGCTTCATCGGTATCTACAGACACAATTTTGCAGTGCATCTGCATATACATTTAAAAAAATGACATTCTAATGCAAGACAGTTTAGTATTACAATGCTAAAAGCAGCCTTTAAAGTAGGAAGGTGAGTCAGTGGCCTGAGGGAAGGCGTTCCAGCCAGATGAGGCAGTGCCAGAATCCTCGGGAGGGGCTGGTAAACCGATCTCGAGCCTGCAGAACAAGGTGGCACGCTGAAGTGCTGGGAAAATGGTAACAATCCAGTCGCCTAATGAGTCAGAGTTTGGGGATGATATCCTAACCATGTTTTCATTACAAAACGGCCCTGTTTTAATACAAATGAGGAAAGTTTTAAAAGCCACAGAGCTCCTGGAGAAGACTTATCCCTTCCCTGCAGAGCCAGTGAGCCGAGCAGCCAGGACTCTGCCTGCTGTGC
>NW_008682895.1:0-11796 GCF_000695815.1 Acanthisitta chloris
CCTCACAGGGAAATCTTCTTCCTGATACCTATCCAAAATTTCCCTCTTTCAATTTCTCCCCATGACTCCTTGTCCTGCCACTGCAGCTCCTAACACAGAGCCCCGCTCCCTCTGCAGCTTTCCTGGAGCCCCTTCAGATCCTGGCAGGTTGCTTTGAGGTCTCCACACAACCTTCTCTTCTCCAGGCTGAACAGCCCCAACTCTCTCAGCCTGTTCTCATAGGAAAGGTGCTCCAGCACTCTGATCAGCTTCACGGCCTCCTCTGGACATGCTCCAGCAGTTCCATGTCCTTCTGATGCTGGGGACACCTGGACTATAGCTCTGGGGACAATAACATAGGCCATAAGAGTATTTTGGCTTTGTGTATCACACAGCATATCTGATATACCAACCATTTCCAACTCTAGATTGCTAAAGGAAAACTTCTGCCTAGTATCTAATCTAAATTTCCCTCTTTCAATTTTTCCCCAGTGCTCCTTGTCCTGTCACTGCAGCTCCTAGTACTGACCTCTGTTTTTCATTTAGTGACAATGTGTTTAATGAAGACAGGGTCACTGTAATAAGCAGAATTTGCTCTCTTTGTTTCTTTCTGAAAAAAAAAAGAGCTGTTTCTCTTGGAGGTGAGTGGCCAGTAGCCCAGTAACTGACAGAAGTACTTTTGATTGTTTTGGTAACTTTCTTAGACAGCAAGTCTTTTAATGGTCAAGGGGCTTGGCCTGGGAAAGGTGGAATAACAAATGTGATCTAAAAAAAAATAAATTATTCTTGATTATTAACTTTATTTGTAGCTTGCATTCAACATCTAATCCCTTAAGAGAGTGGTGAATTTACCATACTGGGACTCAAGCTGCTGCTGCTATTCTGACCTGCTCTGGTTTATATCTGTGCCAGTGAAAAGGTGATGTGTGTTCTACTGTGCCATGGCAGAGCAAAGAGCTCAGTAGACCCCTGTGGTCCTAGTTGAAGAGCTGTCCAACCTTCCCTTTTTGCATGCTTTCCAGTGCACTGGGAAGAGGACTGAATTTCACAGGACTGAATTTTGCAGCACAGGGAACCTCAGTGTTTAGAGTAATGTACCATAATTCGCCAAGGTTGGCAGATTTTAGGCATTTCCCCTTGCTCTAAACAGTGAGGCACAAATGTTCTACTGGACTTTTCACCAGATACCATGGACCTTTTTCCAGTGACTGAAGTCCAGAGGGTAGTTCAGTCTTTCCCAGCATTCTCCAGAGGATCTCCCAAATCCCATTTAAAATATGAATTTCTGTGTCCCACTTTTCTTCTTTTCTTCTTCTTCTGTGCAAGACAAATGAACACAGGCATGTCCAGGGATTACATTGACAGAATCAGAGAGCACCCAGCCCCTCCTGCTGTTCCCAGGAAGAATCAACCATGTCTATGACAGGTAGCTTTTTGCTCATCCCTAATGCCAAAGCCTCTAGCTTCCCCAGACAGTCTATTCTGAATCCTCTTTACTGCTAAATTACTCAATTTTTACTTGTAAAAGGTTTTTCCAACCTGTATCTTCCCTATTTTTGTTTTAAATTATTATTTTCATCATGGATGTGGAAAACAGATTATTAATTTTTATTTTACAGCCTCAGTCTTCTCTGGTGAAGGGTAGATGACATACATTTGTTCATTGTTTTCTCATGGGTCTTACTGTCGTAGATCTTTCCTCTAGTTCTTCTCTGAGTTGTATCCATATCTCAAAAGATGCTTCCCAAAACTGGATGCAGACCAGTGATGGATGAGTTCATATATCATGTTGGAGATGCTCCTGCTGATACACTCCAGACAAAATTATGATTTAACACCAGCTTCTCATCAGCCTTTCATACTGATCAACATGGCTTGGGGGCAGATAAGCTACTTTTACAGAATTGTTCCTCTGCCAATTATTAGACACTGGATTTGTGTACCTGTTTGCTCCTGCCAAAGCATACCACTTTATGTTTATCCCTATTGAACTGCACCCCTCTTTCTTTGGACCATTTTCTGTAATGATTTTCATTTAGCCCATAGTCCCTTAAGAGGCAAAGTCCAAGTGAGTGCAAATAATTAAGCAAATAAAAAAAATTATGAAGGCAGTCTCTGTCACCCTTTTTTTTGTGTGTGTTTGTGTGTGTTTCAGTTTTTGTGGGGATTTTTGTTTGGTTGTGTGTTTTTTCAGGGTTTTGGTTATGGTTTTTTTGTGGGGTTTTTGGTTTTTTTCGGAAGGGAGGTTGTTTTGGGGGTTTGTGTGTGTCATCCTTCTATATTTATTCTGGCAAAGTTCCAGCTCCTTCATCAGGCTCTTGTACAGTTTATCTCCACCTGAGTTGATAGAAACTAGTGAAGAAAAGAGCAGACCTCTAAAAGTCCTTCTAGTCTCCTTTGCAACAGGATCCCTGATCTGTCTCAGCAAACTGCAGTGTTCAGTGATCTTATTCACAGGCAAGTGCTAAATCAGATTTCCCGTGTGAGACAACTGATTTCTTAAATCCATTTTATATACTTTTCATGACAATTGTTTTTACAGAACAATGAAGTTAAAGATTCCTTATTACTTGTCTTGAGCCAACACCAGTCCAAGTCAAAGATTAAAAGAAAATAAATAGGATGCAACAAAACTCATCTTTGAAACAGGATTTGCATTCTCACGATGATTAAAAGCCCCTAAATCAAATAGAATTTGTTGGATATGGGTATGAATCTCCAACTCATCATAAGTCCTAAACCATTTAGGTCCATCTAGAAAACCCACTCAGGATTTTAGCAGTACTTCAGTGTTCTCTAGTGACAGGCAACAAAAAATTAGTTAGAAAGAAAGACAGATCCTTGCCTTGGGTAATGAGATTTAACTCACAAGAAAGGTGTTTGGTTCCCTTGCAATCTTTACTCCTAAAAGGCTTTTCCAGGTACAGGTTTCTCCCACAAACCAAACCCTTATCCACAGGCTCACTATACCAGTACAAAACCACAGCTATATGGTCAGCAGCGTAAGAGAATAAATTCTAGTTGACCACAATTGTTACAGTATTTAGCTGTGCCAAGTGCAAATCCCAAACATATTTGGATCTGATCATGCCAGTAGCTAGTTACAAACATTAAAAGCCAGACTTTGGATGGTACTGAAGCTACATCACGGTTGGTGGCTTTTGCTCTCTACAAACTGCAGCCTTGGAAACATTTGTGCAGCAGTAAGTACTTGGCACTCCATCAGAGGTGGACGCAGAGTAACGAATCCAACTTAGCTGTGATTTTTTATGAACCCTGAGTACAGGCAGCTAATAGAGTATGA
Organism: Acanthisitta chloris; assembly: GCF_000695815.1. NCBI lineage: Eukaryota > Metazoa > Chordata > Aves > Passeriformes > Acanthisittidae > Acanthisitta > Acanthisitta chloris. The sequence continues at coordinate 3,284 of NW_008682895.1, forward strand.
AATTGCCATTTTTGCAGAATCATTTTTCAGAACAGAAAAGGCCAGATGGGGAAGTGATCTGAGTTAGGGAAACAGAATTAAGAGTAATTTATAGCTAGTGGACTAAACTGTTTATAGTGATTCACTGTTCCATCTCAGAGTGTGCTTAACATTATGAGACAGTTTGTTACGGGTTTGTTGGGACTCAAGTGAGCACAGACATTTTAATTGAGGCAAATGGATAAAAAAATTGGACAAGAACATTGTTGGCTAAGCAGTACACAGCACAGGTTTTATCGACATGATGCCTTCTCCTTTCCCTCCTACCCAGAGGGTTGTACCAACAGAAATGCATTAGCAAAAGTGAGCACATTTCTGGGGCTTGTTTTTCTGCTTATTGTTGTTGGCTTATTAACTGCATCTGTCCTCCTTTGTACATGCAATGTCAAACGATGCCTGGTCCAACAGGTATGGGTATAGAATGTCATAAAAGTTTCATAGTGATCTCTGGTCCATCTGCTGTCAAAATTTCCCTGCCACAGCTGCTGAGCTTACATGTATTCATGATGAACTGCTTTTGAAACTAGCTGGCATATTTTGAGAGTTGCATTTACATAGCATTAACTGGGAGAAAAAGTTGGTCTTTTACTGAGTATCTGATCTCTGACTGATGATGACATTAAAAGGATAATTTGATTGTGCATCATACGATGTTTCAGTGAAATCCAGAGTACCAGAAGCTTTAATTGCACAGAATATATATTTCCAGTCTTGAAATACCTTCTCAATTGCTGCAGGTTTTACAGAAACTTTGAGGGTTGGGGAAGTACTGTATAAAAAGGGAAATGTTTCATATAGGATTTTAATACTCTCAAAATCCTCTGAATGCCTCCTGTAGATATACTTCCCTATATCAATACAGTGACAACTCTGTACCTTTTTTGCTACCAGAATGCAACGCTTGATAAAAAGTGACTGAGACAAGATGGTCTATCCCATCTCTTACAAAGACCAGTAGCAGATGCAGAGAAATGAGGCAAACATCAGATAATATGTCTTGCACACCTTCCAGACCTCCCATATTCACTTCAAAGTCACATGGCCTTTTAAATATTCCACAGCTGCTCTGCATTCTGTGTCCTCAGCCATTACTTCCTGTACTGCAAACACCTACATACTCTCAGATGCACATTGTCAGCCCCAGCTCAGACCATCCATGCCTACATGAGCTAGCAGAATACACAGAAACACGAGGAACAAGACTTCATGGTGGGATGCTATGGCAGAAATGCATCAGTCACTCCTGAAAGAGCAATCAATCTATAGAGGTGCCAAAAACTTTTGATACAGGTGAGACCCCTGAGAGTTAAGGGGTTTATCCAGGGCACCATCTGTTTCTTTGTCTGAACTTCTGTTCAGTGCCCTGATGGGTGTGATCCCTGCTGGGTTCCTGATTGCTGACACTATGTGATCATTCACTCCTAGGCTCTCTCACAGTGTATTTTATGCCATGGCATTGAACATCTGGGGCTACCTCCATTATAGTCACACAGCTCTAGAAGCATGGATTGCTAAGAAGGAATCTGTCCAGTTTGAAGGATAAAATGTTGTGGAGCATGAAGGGGCTTGGAGGAATCCTTTTTATGACATCCAGGCATTACACTAGTGCTGACCTTCTTCTTTCAGCTGTGTCCAAAATAGCAGGACCTACAGATCATATGGAGGAGAATCAAGATGAGACCCACAATGTGTTTCTGCTGATATACCACTGGTCAAATAAATGGCAACTTGTATTTTTCCACAGGACACTGCAAGACCACTGACAAAAATGTCTGATTCTTTCCACCCCTGTTTCTCCATATGTTAAACAGGAATAATGATACTTTCTTTACTTCATTAAGTACTTTTGGGTCTACAAATAAAAAGTGTGTGATCATGACTGAAATGTGAAAAGACAAATAAAAAAAATTACTGGGAAACTTAACTGAGTGGTTTCAAACCTCTGGAATTGTTTGAGGTTGATTTCCAGCTCTGGTTCAGGTGACACTTTCTTTTTGTTGCCACCTGTTGTTTCAGTCCATTTAAAGTCCTGGTTTTGCAAACATCACACCATGTGCATGTGCCTTCTCTCTTAACATTTAAATCTATTTTGAAATCCAAGATGCCTTTCCTCAGTTGTGCAACATTTTATTTTGTTGAACCCTTCCTGAGCAAAGAGAAAAAAAACAAATGCCCCAAATGGAGAAAAAAAGGGATTTTAAGACAAATTTGCTCCTTAACCTTTTTACACAGTAGTATAAGGAGAAGTGACGGGTTGAAGGACTGTGGTGGGGAGATGGCAAGGGCATTTTAACAGAGCACTGCAGAAGAGTTTGCTATTGTTTCTCTCACTGAGGCATTTAGATTGCCAGCAAGCGAGATAGGAACGTGCTGCATCCATCTCCAGGTGCAGCTCGGCTACTACATCACTCAGGCTTCATCTGCACAGTTATTTCCACCAGTCTCTGATTCATCTGTGGTTTTACACAACCTGACTGACCATGGAGGAGTTTATTCAAGCAGGGGAGACTCTTCATTGAGGAAATGGTGGTGGATTAGTAACACTCTGAGTGAGTGAGTGAGTGAGTGAGTGGTGACTGAGTGTGCACATAATCACACATGTGCATGTGTGTGACTGATCTCATTAAGAAGCTATTTGTGCTCTGATCATTTTATTGTTACTATGCAACAATCTAAGAAAGAGCTGAAAGCGCTCAGGAGTGATGACATCAATAGCAATAGAGGATTTTGAAGAGAATTGTTTATAAAGTGAAACCCCACATTTTTTCCTGCTATTTTCAAAAGCTGGGAGGTGTTTCTTTCTGTAAACTGAAGTTACTCTTACAGCTCCCTGCAAAGTAAGGGGCAAGTGTAAATGACCATTACTTTCACAGGGACAGGGACAAAGGGGAAGTCAGAATTTTAGAAATTGGTGTAATTTTGTTGCCAGTCAAACTCCCCTTTGTTTGCCAGTGGGTCAATATGATCAATACATGAGATAGCCATCTGAGAGCAGAGGGGGAAAGCGGCTGGAAGCAGAAAACCTATGGGCTATACAAATCCCTCTCCTTTCACCTCCTGCTGCTGTCTCCACCCTCGGTGTGTTGTGACTCCTCCTGGAAAGCCGTGATGCTGGATCAGCGCAGCCCTGTGCAGTGCTCAGCAGCTGGCAGTGCAGGACAGCTCTGCTTTCCCTGCTGCTGCAGGGAGGAAACTTCCACCTCTACGTGCTGGGTTTTAATGAATGACTCAAACAGGCTGTGAGAAAACAGCCTTTTAACCTGTGCAAATGAGCTGAAGTCTTAGAGGGATTAACCCGTCTGGTAGTTGAATTTCCAAAGACTGAAAGTTCAGGTGTTTTCAGGGGAGTGGAGGACGGTACAGGAATGGAGCTGTGACTACATGGAGAATGTGACCTGGGGCTGCAGCTCACCCACACTCTGCCCCACTCACCCTTTTGAGGGACCATGGAGAAGACGTGCTGAGACCGAGTGCTGGGCAGAAGCAGCAGTGGGCTGGTGAAGATGGAGAATGGCACAGGGGACGAGCAGAACCAAACTGGGCTGCCACTATCAAGCCAGGAGATCATTACAGCTGAATACCAAGTGGTTACTATTCTGTTGGTCCTCCTCATCTGTGGACTGGGCATCGTGGGCAACATTATGGTGGTTTTGGTGGTCCTCAGAACCAAGCACATGAGAACTCCCACTAACTGCTATCTGGTGAGTCTGGCTGTGGCAGATCTCATGGTGCTTGTGGCTGCAGGACTACCCAATATCACAGACAGCCTGTATAGATCCTGGGTATATGGCTACGTGGGGTGTCTCTGCATCACTTACCTCCAGTACCTGGGGATCAATGCTTCTTCTTTTTCCATTGCTGCCTTCACCATTGAAAGATACATAGCCATCTGTCACCCAATCAAAGCTCAATTCCTATGCACTTTTTCAAGAGCCAAAAAGATCATTATTTTTGTCTGGGGTTTCACCTCCATATACTGTATGCTCTGGTTTTTCTTGCTAGACCTTAATACTGTAGTCTACAAAGAGACTACTGTTGTGTCCTGTGGCTACAAAGTGTCCAGGAGCTATTACTCCCCTATCTACATGATGGACTTTGGTATATTTTATGTTGTGCCAATGGTATTGGCAACTGTCCTCTATGGCCTGATTGCTAGAATACTGTTCCTGAACACCATCCCTTCGGACCCAAAAGAAAGCTCTAAGACGTGGAGGAATGATGTGGCTCACCAAAGCAAGCCTGTGAATTCCAAGATGCCTAACAGGAGTTTCAATAGCACTATTGCTTCTCGAAGGCAGGTAGGAACAGCAGTTTGAAATGGCTTTCTGAAACCTAAACCTGTTTTAGAGCTCACTAGTCTAAAGCTGTGGAAAGAGGTAAAATATATTCTCCTTTTTTGCTAAGCAGCCAAGTTACAATTCTGTGATATGTATACACATACATATAAATATGTATTTTTTCTTGCATTACCTACTGCAAGGACTAAAAAAGAAATAGTATGCTATTTCCTAGATCAAAAGCAGTTAGAAAGTCTTGATAATGAATGAAATATCTTTAACTATAGTTTCTTCATATTACAGCCTGTTAGTAATCTTGCCAAATATACAAAGTGACTCTTGAGTTATTTTTGAGATCCTGAAGAGAAGGAACTAGCCTGGGACTTTGGGAGACTTGAAGTTAGATCCCAGCTAAGGCACTAGGTCGCTCAGCAGATGCAGTCAAGTTGTTAATTTTCTTGTTTCTAACTCACCTGTGAAAAATCTCCTTAAGGAAGTCTGTATATAAAAGTGCTTTGTAAGTGCTAAATATCTTTGTTACTCTGTCTCTTCTAAAATATTTTTGTGAATTGATGGCTCAAAACTGAGGCAAAGGTTTAACTAGCTTCTTTTTACATTGTTAAATATGTATGCTGCCATGTGTAATAAGACCAATATAGTTATGTGTAATAAGACCAATATAGTTAGTTCATGGCTATTTGCAGTAAACCACACTGCCTCATAGACAGGGTGCAGCAGGTAGCACAGCTGGTGCAGTGATGAGGAGCACAGGGTGCATCCTTCACAGCTGGCTCTTGGGAACAGGCTCCAGGGAGGTGAGGCAGCTTGGTGTGAGCATTGGGAAGCAGTGCTCCATGCTGGCTGGCTTGGCTTTCACCCACTGACAGCCCCTGCACGACACCCCAGCAGATTGGTTCACCCAGTTTCTGCCTCCCTGCACTGCACAGGTCTCTCAGGACACAAAGCTGAGCTGTGCACCTATGCAAACAAGCTGAGTACCCCCCTTGGGTGATAGGTTGAACTATAGATTCTTCTTATTTTATGCAGATTGCTACAGAGATGGCACTGACCTCAAAAGTTAACTGAGCTGCTCACAGAGCGTTAGAGCCATGCTTTGAAATGCACAACAGAAACACGTGGGCTAGGTTATATTTAATTATGTCTCCAACTATAGTTAGTAGTTACATAATAAGTGTTTAATTTTATTTTTCTTTGTCCATTAATTAGTAGAAGAAGATAATCTGCTTTTCAAGTTCTCAATATCACTTTAGCATACATGCTTGATTATGTGATCTTAGCATCACCTGAAGAACAGAAAAATCTTTTATGTTGAACACTACTGATGAGGATACTGTTTTATTACAAAAACAAGAAGTGAAGATTATAGTGTGATATTTTTATGTTTTATAAAGACAGCAAGACGTTTTCTAAAAGCCTAAGTAACCTGACTGCTTAAAGTAGTGTCATTATGAGTAAAGTTAGCATTTCCCTATAGAGCAACACAGGAATAGGTGTGGCATCATTAGTAATATCGTTTTATATATAACAGCAGTTTGCAAAAGATAGCCACTGGTGTAAAATGAGAAAGCACAAGCCCATATTAAAAATAAAATAGAGCTTCAACAGTTAATAAGACACAATAAGTGAAAATTTCCTGCTGTGCTGGCAAAAGCATGTATAGCTGACAGTATAGTTTGGCCTCACCATGAGTCCTGCTGTCCTGTGAAACTGTCTATATGTTGTCTCAGAACTGTGCTTGCACTACAGGGGTGGAGTTGTATACAATGATCAGCATGTGATCTGTAGAAAAAGTGACCGAAAATGTGGTGTACACCTCCTACTTCTATGGCAGTTCTCGTAATTATCTGGGAACATTTCTACAAAGTTAAATACAACAGAACATGTTCCTGTGGTGGATGGGGGAGAAATGGGAAGACCTCCTGTTGTCCCATGAGCAAGAAAGCTCATAAGCCAAGATAAGGACAGACAGATAATATGTCTGCTACTGTTATAGGCAATTTAGACTTGACTTGGGGAAAAGAAATATTGCCAATTTTTTGCCTATTGTTATTGCCACAATCCCTTCCCTGAAGCAACAAGCAGCATGGGGCCAGGGAGTGTTGCAGTCAGGTTGCAGAGGTTGGTCTGTTGTCACTCCTTCCTGCTCACTCTTTTCCTCGATTTCAGCGTGGGTCCTCCATGGGCTGCATTCCCTTCAGGCAGTGCCTGCCTTGCCAAAGAGAGTCTCCTCCTCTGACTTTGGTGTTGCCTCTGCTGTTTCTCATTCTTTTGTTCTCTTCTCTCTCTCTCTCTCTATCATTTTTGCCAGTCATAAAATGTTTTCGCAGAGGCACCCCCAGCATCACTGATGGGCTCAGCTGTGTCCTGTGGTGGGTCTGTTGGAGCTGGGTGGAACTGTTTGTGCCAGCTCAGGGCAGCCCCTGGCTCCTTTTCAGAGAGGCCACCCCTGAAACCTGCTGCTGTTAAAACTGAAACATGGAAATTCAATATTGTTTCACTGAGTGTTTATAACTAATTATTATTATAATTAACCTACTATGAGCTCACACTTCCATAATACAAACAGAATTAAACAATAAGCTAGATAAGTTTCCTCAGTCTTCATGGAGATTCAATTTTGGAATTTGATAGTCATATTTTATGATGATTAATCCAACATTGTGGTATGTGAATTGATTTCCCCACTTAGTCTGACATGGATTGCTTGGATAACATGGATTTAGCATGACCCAGACTGCCAGGTCATATTATGTTCTTTAATTTTCATGGGATTTTCCATCATCTCATCCATGTTTGCAAAGTCTTTCATTGTTAGAAAAGGTCAAAACATTTGTGACTGGGATAAGAAAGCATTTTTGTCCATGTCATACAGTGTTCTAGTTGAAGAGCACTATCTGAAGCTGCTCCCAATTCTATTGTCTTGTTGGTTTTTAGACATTTTTCTTTTTAACCTATATGACTGTGTTAGCATGTCTGTATTGTCAGCTCTGTGTTTTGATGTTGTCTGTGTGCAGTTAATACTTTGTATTGTAAGCCATACAGTTATGCAATTTCAATTTTTTTCTTCAGGAATGACAATACCTTGCTTAGGTTTCTGGTATGAGAGTTAGCCCAGAATCAGAAGCTGATAGACCAAAAAGGCAAAGTCCAGCTTGGATACTATCCTGGATTCAATACCTGGGATGCTTCCTCACACCTGGCACCAATGCAAAGAGCAGAGCAAAGGAGGAACAACCCTGATATGACATCTAGAATAGCTTTATGTTCAAGGAGGAAGCAAATACAGAGTAAAATAATAATTTCCTTACACCTATGGGCAGCTACCTAAGCTGAGGCAAAGGAGGGTGGGAAGCTTAGCAGTGAGATAAACAGTAGGGAGGGAGGTGTCTACTGCTGAAGGAGAATGAATGGACCATGTTCAGCTTCATTAGAACAGACATTTTCAGTCTCTGACGTAAACAGACATGACTCCAGTACTGAATAGGAAAAATGTGGTCAGGAGGTCAGAGGACTTTTGTTTTCAAAACAGATGGCAATTCAGAGCATTCCATGATTTAGAAAAAAGTCCTGGAATATATTTCAGAGTGGTGAGTCAAGCGTATTTTAACATTTTTCATGTGAGATGCCTAGGCACAAGCTCAGAATGAAGCTATAGTACATCACCAATGAAAATCAGTTCTTTCAGGTAGAAAATGGTGCTCTGCTTGCTCATTCCATTCCCTGCCTTCACCCTCCCACCCACTTGATTTAAAAGCCACTGAACTATGCTAGTTCTTGGAAAAAATTATTTCATTCCAATGTTCAGAAAGTTAATAGGATAAAAACCAAAGCCTTTTTACTAGAGGATCAATACCCCCATATCAACAACTACCAACAGACAAAGTCTTCAAAGTACCCTTCAGGGTCCCCTGAAGTTTTTATTCAAAGCCCTGCAAGACAAAACAGAACAGAGAAGACCAGCAAAAACAGTTATAAAAGTCAGTCCCATTTTTAAATGTCAAAAGAGAGGGAAAGACACAAACTAAGCTTTCTTTTCTCATAAAGTATCTCCATTTCCAACACATTTTTGTTTCACTGAACAACATCTGTTACTGCTGATATGGGACACCTGTGAAATTGAGTTGTTTGTTTACATTGCAAACTAAAGCTCTACCAAGGAAAGGAGTACATATATAT
>NW_008682896.1:0-38556 GCF_000695815.1 Acanthisitta chloris
TCAGCAGAAGTAATCTAAAATATAACTCTGTTTTGGTTTTACTGTGTGAGAGATACTGAGGTGTCTCTTGTGATTAAGCATTCCACTCTGTATTAGTCTTGTAACAACTGTGACGTTTGGCCATTAGATTCTGTGGAAAACAGAATATGTTGTCCCAGGTGAGCTCTTACAGCAGCAAACATTAGGGAAAGTGGTGGGAACAAATAGGTCAAGAGCTGTTTTAGTAGGATTGCACCCTGAGGTCAGCTGCTCTTGGGAAGTAAAGGTAAGAATGATTAATGTAGCTGTTAGTGTCAGTGATCAAGTCTGTGTGAGAAGAATGATGAAGAACATTTGGCTGTAAAATTGCCATTTTAAGGCTGAATGTTTTGTATGTGTGTACAGCCAAAAAATGCAGATACAGTCCTATTGCTTTTTACTTAAAAATCATGTCCTACTTACAGGACCACGTTAGAGTTTTAGATTCTATGGCCTTGAAAATTCTCTTAGGTTTTGAGGATAATTGTAACAATTGTACAGGTCTTAATTCTCGGTGTTCTAAAGTGTAGGAGATGTGTTTTGCATTTGCTTTCACTGCTCTGTATTTATAGAACAGCTTCAGAACACAGCATTAAGACTGAATACTCATGACTTTTCTGTACAGTTTTTCTATCTCTCTAACTTGCCTAGATGTGTTTTTTTCTCTACCATTGTTACTCTGGTAATCTCACAGTAGTTGCTGAACAGTTCCTTTTGGCTGTTGTTGTCTCCATCGTCCTCCTCCCCCCCCCCCCTTTCCCTTTGTGTTAAGGATAGGATAAGGGGTTTTGGGGAAGGATTAAATATTCTAATACCTTGTCCTCTGGCTTCAGTTTCTCTGTGTAGGAGCTCCTTCTCCCTGCACTTCCCGCAGATAGCTGTCTGGCATTGCAGCATCAATTGCATTAATTGGAAAGGGCATTAATATACAAGTGGAAATCAAAAAAGTATTTAAGGACTTGTTTAAACTCTCCTTGAATGAAATGTCCAGCACCTTTGTAACTTCTCTGGTGGTTCTAACCATTGAGAAACAATATTGTTCCATGAGGGTGCTTTTGTTTGGATGGCTTGGTTCGTTGTTGGGTTATTTTTTCTTGCATTCATTTGAATCCTGTGTTTTGCTCAGTAGTGTCATCTGTCTTGATTATTATGTTAGTATCAGTTTAATCAGTGCTTTTAGTGGTTTTGTAGACACAAACTCATTGTGAAATTAAGCATTTTCTAAGCTCTTCATGCTCCTTCTGTATTGAATTTTGCAGCCCTGTTGAAAGGAATGGCTGTCTCCACTTTATCAATGTGGTCAGTACTTGGAGCCACAAAGTGTTGGTCATTCCTGTAGGAAGAAAAACCTAATTCTTCTGTGATTTGTTCAGTTGCAACTCTCTCTTCTGTTCAAGTAATATGGTAATCTGTTCAAGTGAATAGGGTCGCAGAGACTCCTACCCAGCTCTGCAACCACTGAAAGTAGAAAGAATAAAAAGTTTTCAGGAGTGCCTTGATACAGTGGAGTTTTGTGGTTGGTTGGGCTTTCTGGTGTTGTAGGTTTGGGGATTTGTTTGGGGATTTTTTGGTTTGTGGTTTTTGTTTGTTTTGGGGGGGGAGTTTCTTGGGCTTTGTTTTGTTTGTGTTTGGTTAGTTTGTTTGATGTTTTTTCAGTTAGGAGCTGTCAGTCTGTAGGCCTTTGGTGCCCATTCATGTCCATTCATGCTAACTTTGGAAAAGCAGATTTTCTCACCAGCAGGTGATTCCAAGTGTTTTGTAAAAACCTTGGTATGCCATTAATACCTGGTGCATGAGAAGCAAAGATAGGTACTGTGAGAATTCTGCTGCTGAAGTTGATTTCATACACTGGCAGGTTTGGTATTGAGGATAATTAGCTGCTTCATCAGCAATTAAGACATGAGATTTTGTAAAGACTATCATGTCTTAATGCCTTAATAGGCTTTTCCTGACCTTCACATCTTTTTTTTCTTCACTGATTCAAATCTACTGGATCAGTGATGAATGGGAAGATGCTGTCAGCGGGTCTTTGCAGCTGCTGGTGCTAAGTGGACTATATAAATCTCTACAAGGAGAAAAAAACAACTTCAGTCTCCTTATTAACAATCAAGTCCCATCTGTTGTATCTAGTGGTTTATGTTATAATCTGCCTCCTTCTTGATAGTCCCAGGAAAATTTGGGAGGAGAAGGACATAGTGTCTCAAGTCTGGTAAGATCTTAACAGCTGAGACAAGGATGTTTTCAATTTCATGTGCAGTGAACTGCTGTGTCACTGTTTTGTGATCTTTTCATATTGTAAATATGAATGCTAATTTATAGAACATAGAAGTCTGGATGAAAATAGCAAAGTAGAGATTTCTTATGAGAGTTCTTATGACCTTTTACAACATACATGTGAGAGACTAGGAATAAACATATTATCTAGCGTGTTGAAAGCAAAACAAAATCAGCTAATTCCTTGGTTTTATTTGTTACCATTGTCATGGCACTTTACTGTATGTTGTGGATGTGGAATTAGTAACAGAAAAAATGATCTGATTTCAACTCTGGTAATATGAGAGTTTATTTTACAGTCAAGAGACTGGGAAAAAAAAAAAACAAGTAGAAAAAAAGGCAGCAAAACTTACGTAGATAGTTGGGATCACTTTGGTAAAAACCAAACCAAGATTACTAGCGAGACTAAAACTTAGACCTGCATGTAACTTTCTGAATCACTCAATTCTGCCAGTTCAGCACAGCATTTTTAGAAGTTCTAACATACATTTATCAAATCAGTCCCTGTTCATCTCTCTGAACTTAGTCTCCTTTTGTGCTGTTCTTACCTCACTAGACCTGAAGAGGGCTGTGAAAGCACCTTTGCAGACTCCTGCTTTATGCAGTTTGCCATAGCAGGATATTTGTTTAAGAACTTTGTCAACATCTGTAAAATGAGTGTGCTTTAATATTAAAACCAGTAAAGAATGCAACTGCAGGTGCAGGCAGTGTGGATATGTACACAAAATACCTATTGTCATTGGTTTTTATGAGAGGAGCAGCATTGCAACTCTTGTTCTGACAGCTTCAGTCCCAGTGCAAACAGCATCTTAACCTTTGAGCTGCTCCTTTGGCAGTGCTGATTCCAAATGAGTTTATTTCTCCTCTCTCACAATAGGATAACTCCAAGAAGTAGAGTTGGTACAGGAAGAGTTGAAAAAAATGTACCAAGAGCAGCAGTGTATGGAACAATAGATTTATTTTTGTCTCTTTTAGAAATGGACTTAGGACAGCTAATTCTTATTGCTGGTCCAGGTGATTCTATGCAGTGTTATTTAAGCTTGACCTGCATTCTGTGAAAACATAGACTGTAAGTTGAGGGAGTTATGACAGCACTGCTGGTGATATTTGAGTCACAAGAACATGTTTTAAAACCAATAATAATCTTGCCCACTCAGAAGTCTAAATGTTGGAATCTTGCCAAGTCCCTGATGATTTGCAGCAGTAAGTTAAATGGTGCATCCACATTGTGTGATTGTTGTATTTATTCAAGTGAACCAGATGCAACCTGTCTCAGATATTACAGAGTTGTTAGGAGAATGAGGATCATATTCAAATTCTTTTCATTGTTTACCTACCTCTCATGATTTTGTTGCCAGTAAACCTGTAATTCTCATTTTGTTGCCACTTTGTAATTTTGTCTAATATTGTTGCTGCTGCACTTTCTAAAATGAATGTTCTTCCTACAAAATTGGGTTAAGAATGTTGCTTTGGTGACTGAGCTACAGCCAGGTCCTGCCTTTGGAAGCAGCAGAGGATGCCTGGCAGGGCCATGGCCTTTCTTCCCACTCTTCACAAGGCTGGGCAGGGTTGTTCATGGGGCATTTTTTGCTGCTACTCGTTTAAAAACAATGATTACATGCATTTTGAAGGTTCCAAGTAAGGTAGAAGAAAATAGGAGGCCATTCTGTATTTTTGTGTTCATGTTTTGGAAGGATGAGTTGACACAAACACACAGGAAGGATCCTCTGGCATTTCCTTAGCCCAGGGCAGGTTTCTGCCAGACCCTCAGTCATAAGGTTGTGGTGCAGCACTAAGTGCTTGGTGCACAAACAAGTGGCCAGTTGTCTCTTTCCAGTGCTCTGGTGTTTTCATTGGCTTTCCTCAGCACTTCATAGTCATAGTAAGTGTGAGGGAAAGCAATTGCAGTCACTGTGGTGTAAAACAGAAAAGAAGTATGAAGAAATAAACTTTCCTGTTTGCCTCTGTCTGTATCCGATGCTTTGCTGTCTGCCTGAGCCCTCGTGCTGTGCCCGGGGCCGCCGGCAGGGGGCGCTGTGGCCATGGAACGGAGGACGAATTAATTACGCCGAATAATTATTAATTGCTTATTGTGCATAGTTGCCCATGTCTGTTTGAGGCAAGGAGCAGCTGAGAAAAAAAAATAAGTATTCCAGATACCTTGATGGGTTTCATTCCAAATAAAACACTGATTGAGGTTATTTTATTATTTTGAAGAAATAGATTTTCAGTGTTTTGGTGTTTGTCAGCAAAGCAGTGTTTTGCTAAGAACCTCTTGCCAGGAGAAAAGATGACTTATTTTGTCCTCATTGACTGCTTTTATTCAGAAAGCAGGTGACAGCAATCAATTCCAATGCCATCTACATCTCCAATTATTTTACAAACCCCAGGAGCTAATTACAGCCCTTGGGCTCTGGCAGTCAGCTGACTTCATCATGCGACTCTCTTGGCCATCACATACCTCTGAGTAATTGTCTATTTATGGAAAATAAATTAATAGCTGCTATTTCTACTTTAAAAAGAGGACCTGTGTGTGTGTAGGTTGAGCAAGTGGGTTGTAGAGGGAAGGGAGGGAGATGAGGAGAGAAAGAGGTAAAGGGATAGACTGAAAGAATAAGAGGGGTGGGGTGAAAGATGATACCAGGATACTGAGGAGAAAGGTACAGTGAAAGGAAAAAAGTTGAAAGGGAGGATGGAAGCAGGATCCCAGAAAATTGATCAGGAGAAACCAGCCTGGCAGCAAATAGCAAGATACAGTGTGACAGGAGGAAAAATGTGAATAAAATTGTGGGAAATATTTTAGTTCTTTTTAATATAAACCTGTGAAGATAAAGATGCACTTTCTCCAAACTGTAACTGTATTATAAACACAGAAAAAGAAGTGAAGTCTGAGTGTCTAAGAATCTGTGATTTAGGTGAAGATGTCCCTGCTCGTCGCAGGGTGCTAGGACTAGATGGCCTGTAGAGGTCCCTTCAGCTCAAACCACTCTGTGTTTCTTATTGCATATCCATCTCTGAAAATGCTGTCAACAGAGACAGTGCTTGGCTTTTCGGGTCACTTAAGGCAAGAAAGGATTAGATGTTATCTTTATTTGTGTTGATCTTATGGTTCCTAGAGAAATGAAAACTGTGCATTTTAATATTAAATACTGCAGTAATCTCCATCAGTCATTAGTAGTCTCCATCAGTAATTACACATCCATTGTTTGAAAAATTCTGCGTTTTGCAAGTTACATTTTTTTATACAGTGAATGTATAGAAGGTTTTGAACCGATGAATTCAAATTCAGACTTTGCCTGCAGGTTGTATAGACAAGTCCCTGATGTAATAGAGGCTGTTGCTACTTTAGTGTCATTGATGTGTGGTCAGAAGGTTGTTGGTTTGGGTTTTTATCCTCGTCCAAAAGTGGCCTACAAAATAACCATATGAAGGCAGAAGGATGAAGAGCTGAAGTGATCCTGCTATAGGCCAGAACTTCCAGCAACTTTAGGTTCATTTCAAATCTGTCATGCACAGAACTAAACTGTGAGAGAGGAATAAAAGCTGTGTGTTTAAAGAACATCAGTCTCTGTTTGGAGGAAGCATTTAGGAAATCACAGCTTCTGGCATCAGCTGCAGAGGGAAGTGGAGTGAGTGAGGAACCTTAGCAACATAACTGTATGATATAGGAAGTTTTAAAAAGGCCTATAATCTTGTCCGTGAAGCACCAAAACAAGGGATCGGGTCAGAGCTTTCTAAACAGCCTCTCTGAGCATTTCAGGAGAAAAAAAAAACCAACTTTCCCTGTATACATGTATCTGTTCGCTGCCTTCTACTGACACCTCACTTCTTTCCAAAACCTATTTTAAAAATAAATGCATACATAATAAACATATGCTTGGTAGGGCACCAGCTTGTTTGGAATGAGAGGACAGACCTTTCAGAATCTGGTACAATACATGATGACAATTCAGTGTGAAATACTCGATATCATTGCATATAATAATCAGCAATCTATCTTATTCACCTTTCAGATCAGCTGTTCCACGTGTTGGCCATGCACATGCGTCTCTACAGTATAGACTCTGCATACAATCCCTGGAGAAAACTAACCCAGCCGATGCAGGATAAAAATTCAGAGCAAGTATTTTAATTTACCCAGTATCAGTTTTATCTGGTGAAAGAAACATCCTTACAGAGTGACTTTGGGTGACTTACTGTCTTAATTTAAATTCTCTGGGAGGTAGGCTGAGGAACTTAACATCTAAAAATCTGACATAAAAATCTGACACACGTTTTGAGTTAAAGTTTCAATACCCCTCTTGCAAGCTTAAGCACGTGCATATTGAATGGTGTTGGGTAAATGAATAGGTGCAGTGCTGTTCTTGGTATGGATGCTAGACAAATTTACATTGAGATTAAGTTTGTAAAGAGTTCATAAAAGTTGAGCAGTGATTAATAGCTGCTACAGAAATAACATAAGCTGGCCTAATATTTGTGAGAAATAAGTCGATTTTAAGCTGAAAACTTTCGTCATGCTTATTTTGAACAGACTGTTTACCTGAGTTTGCTTTTAAAACGTTAACCTTAAGTACACAGCTGTACAAGGATTAACAAAACAATAAGTGGAACCATGTATCCGTGTTGTGCAAGGACTTATCTCCCTGCTTGACTTAAGACCTGTCCCTTTTCAGATGCTGCTTTGATGATTAGGAGAAAGGTTTCTTACCTAAAACCAGATTATCATTTTACCTCATAAGAGGAAAACAGTAGATTTTTTTTTAAATTTTTTTTTTTCCTCTTGGCACGTTAAGCATTGTCTTCATACTAAGCTCTAAACTTTGTAGCTTGCAATAGTGTTGAAAGACTGTTTTTAGTGCCTAGCCAGCCATGTGTTTGTCAGCATATCCCTAGGAGCCCGAGGTGAAAAGCATCCTGGGATTTCAGAAACTGATTGGGAATAGTGCTACCACAGTCCTCACTGCAGATTTGGGAGAACTGTTGAAACAGTGGTGCTCACTTCTAGTTCAGAATGTTACTGTTTGTCCTCTTGGACCCAGGTTTCTTTTTGCAATGAATATTAATCATTGCATTAATTAAACTATATTAACGGATTAGTTCATAAACGATTAGCAGAGTGAAGCACCAAGAATTGTACAGCTTGAAAACCTGTGCTATTCCGCATGCGTCCAAAGTGCTCTGGGGTCTGTTTGCCTGTGCTCCTGCCCTGACCTAGATTGAGCAGTGAGACAGGGTTAATAATTTGGTGTATGGTTGGCTGAGTCCTATGAGGCAAAATGAAGATGGTGTTGAGAGGCTGTGGACAGTCGGAATGGCTGTGGGACTGATCACACACATCTCATTTTAGCACTTGAAGAGCTTACTGCCTGTGGAAGCATTTGTTGGCTGAGAGGCCTTGACCTGGTGAAATTCACCATGCGTTGGTCATATTAAGGCTAGATTGCTGCAAGTTAGATTTCATTAGGCAATATCTTGAATCACTTAGAAATGAATGGTACTGTAGGCTGTAATAGAACTCTGCAGGAAGTGTTGCATGTTGGGAATGCATGAGAGCAGTTCTTGTGTTTTCTGCACTGGTTTTCAATATTTCTTGGTAGACTTGATGATACTGGTTTGGCACCAAGTCCTAAATGGTTTACAGGAAGCTCTAACTGAGAGGTCATCCCTTTTGCAGTGAAATAGTTTACTGTTGAGATGCATAGATGCAATCAAGCTGCAATAGTCTTGCTTGCCCTTGGGATGTTTTTCCTACCTTCGTCTGCAGGCCCCAGAATACTGCAAAGGAGGCAATTTGAGGACTTGTTTTTAATGTACAAATTAGAGCATAAAATGAATACCCATAATTATATTTTAGAAATCTGAAGTGGTAGTTTCACTCGAAGATGGCATTCATAGGATTGGTGCATATGATCTAATTGCACACTTAGTCACACAGCCTTCTGAGAAATACAAAATAGCAAAGTTTTTCAGGCACACGAAAGAGTGCTCAGAGCAATTAGGTGATGCACTGCTGTAAACCCAAGAAGAAGAGGATGGTGGAGAAATAATCACTGCAGATTCTAGATGTGAATGGCACTCTGCCATTTGAAGCTAACCAAGTCATCTAAATCATCAGCCTGACTTGCGCATGAGACTTTAAGCAAAGACTTGTAGAAAAAAAAAGTCAGTGAGAGTAAAAGATCTATGTGATTTTATGTGTCTAGGAGGGCTGATCAAAGTAACTTGTAAAGACTCTCACAGAATTGTCCCACTATACTTTCCAAAGCCACTGGTTTTGTCCATTGTCATCTATAACTACCTTGATCTCCCTGTAGTTTAAAACAGCAGCTGAGAGGAAAGACCGGAAGGAGCTTGTGCAGTTGCACCAAGGTAAAGTAGAAATAAGGAAATCTTGAGTAAGAAGATACCCCAACAAGAAGGGCCTAAAATAATGTAAACTGTTTGAAAGCAGAGAGAGGAATAAAAAAAGTAAAGAAATAAAAAATTATATTAAAAAAAACCATTAAAAATACAGCTAAGTCTGACTGTGAATGGTGTAGTGGGTTATTTCTCCTATGCTGTTCATGTTGCAAAATTGAATGCATGCTTGGTCCCACAGGCTGTACTTAAGCAAATTGCTCTTCTAGGGACAGATCTGGTTTCAATGGTGATCAAATAAACAATTATTGTGGTGCAAGGGTGGAATAATAGCTTCTGGCAGGGGGCAGGGAAGGAGCAGCTGGAGCAATAATTACTAAACCGGGATGTGAATTTAATGGACTAGTCCAAAACACCAGAGTTTCAGGAACAGCAAACCTGAAATCAAAAGATAGACATTTTTCTAAAATTCAAATCTCTACAAAGGCTCAATTTTTTGTGTCTGTTTTGACAGTCAAAATATGTCAGCAAAGAATGATTTGATAAACCATTAAGGATCTTTGCAGAAGAAGCACTTGAGGATGGAACTGCGTGATGAACTGAAATGCTGGGTTATTTTTACTGTAGTGTTTTGCTGATGTTTCGTTCTAAGCTCAATTGCCTTGGTGATTGTTTATTGTGTCATACTGGGGCAACAAACTGCAGCACAGGGATAGGAATGAGCAACTGTGCGTGGGAACCTTAGTCACATCTCCATCACAAACTATTGTGAATCAGGGAAAAAAAGGGCTTTTATAGAGATCCTGTGAGGCAAACAGAGGATGGGATGGTGGGACTGTGGGGTTTAGCTGAGGTTTGTGCAAGAGGTGCTATATACATATACGTGCTGCAACAGGATTTCCGTGATCTGTTCAGTAACAGCACAGATCCTACCTGAAGCCACAGTCCCTCAGGGCATATGTCATGGCAGGTAGGCTTTGGGAGTACTTGGTCTTGTTGTTTCTTCCTTCCCCTGTACTGTAGCTCACCATCTTCTTCAGCTGTGCTGATGTAACTTGGGCAGGCTGCAACATCAAGCAACTGATCTGTGTTTTAAAAAGGTTAATTTGAATGAGTTCGGGAACAGGTGACAAGGGACCGCTGGGGGCACAGTGCTAAAAGAGAGTGGGAGTTGCCTAATGTTTGTACTGTCAGTGAATGTGTAATGAGAAAAATGACCTGGTGTAAAATCTGTTGTGACACCGTGAAGAGCAAATATGAAATTGCGATTGTATCCTAGAGTGTAGCCAGAATAAAGAGTAGAATTTTTCTGTCTTATCATGACCATCAGAGGCTGTGTATTAGTTTGACCTCACTGCAGGATTTGTGGTCTGTACTCCTTAGCCTGAAAATTCTGAAGAAAATGCAAATTTGCACTAGTTGATGAAGCCTTTGTTTAGGTATATCTACATTCCTGTGTCTCAGATTTTTTGTATATGACAGTTCAAAGAGGTGTGAGGCTCAAAACTTTTACTTTATTTATTGAATTTCCAATTTCATAATTAGTTAGAGTTGGTGTCAAACAAAAGCTTTTAAGTGTCTCTGGTTGAGAGAAGAGGGAATGAGGAGCATATAGGTAAGGAATGGCCATAAGCAAAAAGCTGCTTGTTTCAGAGTACAGCAGAATTTCCCATTCCTCTGTATCCATTCCCAAGGAAGTGATTCCTGCATAACATCTCTCAGGAGGAGGATGCAGAATACAGAGTTGCTCAGCTGTCAGCTGATAGACAGCTCTGGTATTGGCACAGAGGGAGGTGCAGCCCAGTTACCTTGGGCTGGAGGAGAGGTCAGTTCCACAGAGAAAGCCAAGCAGTGCATTTCTCATTTTTTAGTACGTGTCTACATTGCACTGCGCAGTTTATTTTCACTTCTACCTTCCTTTTTTTAAATGGATACAACATAAAACTGTTACACATTGAAGTCATTTGGTGTTACTCTGGTCTCATCTGCAATTGTACTTGGTTTCTTTTTATTCAGTGCTTCTGTGGCAAAATTATTCGTTAAGTCAGATTTATCAAGCTTTCACATATGCATTGGGGATTAACAGACTGGACAATTTCCATAAAACACATCTTATGAATTCAGTTTGTGTCATAATGAAGAAGTTGCTTAGGCTCTTAACGAATGACAGAGCAGTTTTTAAGTGCTTCATTGTGCTGCAGCACTTGATGTAAACGAAAGCAGCTTATCTAAACCTCTGACATTTAATGTAGCTTTGCTTCTCAGTTCGTATGAACTGAATAAATTAGGCAAGTAATTCCGTTGGTCCTGCATGTGAAAATGAGTTCCTTTATTTGTGATGTTGCCAGTCATGGGCTTCTGTGTTATATATTTCTTAATTTTGGCAGAACTGGTACTTGGCCTAATCGTTACATGACTGTTGAATCATACGGATGTTGATATCTCTGTCAGAAAGAGGTGTTCAGCTACCTGTGATCAGAGGCAATTAGTTTTTGTAATGTTATTCCAAATTACATTTTCCCCCCAAATTTATATAAAAATTAAGTTAAAGGTGAGAAGTAATTTAGGAAGTGTCCATGGTTATAAAGTCACTACTTGATGAGAGTTATCTTAAAATTCAGTATCATAGATCATAAAATAGAACTAGCTGTAAGTAAAAGAATTGGAGAGACTTAGTAAGTTGAGCATCTTCCTTGCCTATATAATTTTGGAAATGAGATTTGGTGGATATGATACAAATTTTTGCTCCCTTTTTCTTTTTTAAATTTCAATACACTGACGTCTAGAATATTTGGGTTTTTGCTTGGGAGGTTCATACATATAAATATGTATGTTTATGTACGTCACAGTATTTTGAAACAATAGTTGTATTAAATGATTGATTAAAGCCAAAGGCATTATAGATAGTGTTTATTCTGTAGCTGTTTGGGTTCATTAATTCAAAAGGACGAGTTAGAGCATGTTTCCTGTGGCTTCATTTTACAAGACCAGTCAGCCATATGACCAAGAGTGTTCTTTTAATCCTCCTCTTGTATGATTGCTTCTGCGTGTTAAAATTTGTATCACAGGTGACTCCTGGCAGTGCCTCCTGTAGAGAGGTCTGAGTTTTCATGAAATCAGTAGCTATGAAGAGAGTCTCCTTCCAAAAACAGCATCATGTTTATGTGCCTCAGAGGTGATGAACTGGTTGAATTTCCAAAGCTATTAGAAGGTGCTAAGGATCTTATGCATCCATCTGCACCCCACACGTGTGGGCAGCCTTTTCCAGTGCACAGTCTGCAAGAGCTCAGTTTGTGGTGTGTGTGTGATGGACAGCACCAAGGGAGAGTTGGTGCCTTCCCAGAGGCATCAGCTTAGCTAATGGAGTAGCCCATGCCAGCTGGATCGGAGGTAGGGTTTGGTGCTATTGGAAGAGAGGCAATAATTGGCTACAACAGTAGTTTACTAACAGTGCTCTGAAAGGGCAGAGCTGAGACAGAGGAGGACTTAACTGTCTCGTTTGTATGTTTCTCTCCTCAGTCACGTTTGGTTTATACAGAAATTGAGCACTTGCTGCAAGGCTTGAGAGAGCCTCCCTGGGAAAGTCTGTGGTCCACAGTGTCTTGCAGAACAGCCCAAAGAAGGAACGTGAGGCTGTGCTTTTAGGGGTTGATCTTAATAAGGACATATGTATGTTTTCAGTACAACTCTCCAGCACTTCATCAGTTGTGGTTTACCTGCAGGACAGTTAAAATTGCTGTAACAAGGCATGACCTGTAACAAAGCTAACCTTGAAACTATAGCAGGGGGATATATTTTGATTGCCTGATATTCTCAGGTGGTTTTTGTGGAGGGCCCAGTGAAGTCCCACATGGTGTAGAGGCCTATAACTGCCCTGAATAAGGGAAGCTCTTAGCAGGAGAGGGAGAATGTTTTTCCTACTGTTTCTGACCAGTGAGAAGAATGACAGGAGAGGAGGAAAAGAAGATGATAAAGCCTAAGGAGTGATAGAAAGAAAATGCCCTTCAGAAGGACAGCATTTCAGTGACATGGCAAAAGGAACTCAGCAGCCTTTGATGCTTTCCTTTGCAACATTAATGTCTGTTTGTAAGTAGCTGGAGAGGACTCTGTTTTGCATGGAGGATTCAGGGTCAGTAAGGCCAGGGCTTCACAGTATAGCTCCTGTAACACAGATAACCAGTCCCAGTATGTGAAAATGGGAAGAAGTATCTGAACAGTACTTCCTCTGTGTGTGGCAGAAGAGGATGGTGACAATGGAGGATGCTATGGCATTGTACCAACAGCTCCTGCTTGAGAGCTCCATTGCACTCTGTATCGGTTAAGGAGGGGAGAATGGTTTTTCACTGTTTATTTGCCATTTGACTCAGCTGTTGAACCTAAAGAATACTGTTGGTTGGAATTTTGTTGGATATTGCTATGCAAAGCTAGAAAAATGCTGCCTCCTATCTGCAAGGTAATGTTATGTAATTCAGTGAACATGGCTAGTTCGAAAGTTTGTAGTATCTCTGTGCTTATTTGCTGTCCTTTTAGCCATATGGGGCTTTGAATAAAGACTCTGTGTAAGGTTACATAATCACACCTGTCATGCCTGCTTGAGCCTTGATTTCCTTACATGAAGGAAAGCAGTACCTTTTCTGAAGTCTCTTGTGTTCCCATGGGAGCAATCCCTGTAACATGAGGGGTTGTTACTGCTGCAGCATGGATACATGTGTACTTGTGAAACGCTGTGCTTCACAAACTGAGGGCATTGGTGCAATGTTCCTTGGCTCTCTACACAGGCATAGTGAGTTCAGGCAGTTTTGAAATGTTGTAAAACGCTTTTAACAAGAGTCAGGTACCCAAATGGTAACTTCCTCATGAGTTCCTACATGAGTAACATTAAATGATTTTAAAATTGAGATCAGTTAATGAATTGTCAGGTATTTGGCTTTCATATGCTTGATATCAAATGTCATACTGTTTAAAATAAAATACAAACTAAAATATGAAAACAGGTTTATAGTATCAGGAGTTATTTTCTTTTGGTTTTCTTTCCAGGCTGATAAGTGAAGAGCTGCCAGAAGTTCCTGTGCTTTACAGAGATGTCTCATCCCTTTTGCTTATCCAGATTTTAACCATGCCTCAACCATTGCACAAAGGTATGTTACAAAAATGTCTGTTTAAATGCTTATGTAGATGAGGCTGCATTCATGATGATTCCCAGGATGGCAAATCATAGCTGCTCTGCTGTGTATTCTAGAATGATGTTTCTGCCTTATCTCCAGAAGGTGGCATTGAACAGAAATTTTTGTTCTGGGTTGACAGGTTTATCTGTGTCCCCTGTCTTTTTACCTTATCAGTCAGCTATTCATTAAAGATACAAGAGCTGAGCAAAAACTATTAAGTATTTCTGCTGAAGGAAACGTGTCCTTTGTTTGACCTTCATCTCTTTGCTTAGAGGGATAGCTCAATACTTCAAGTTGAATGGAGTGCCTAAGGGTGAAAGATTGTAATTTAATTTGAATTTCAGAGTTTAAATTGCAGCAGACTTACATAAGAAGAGGTCATATATGAAGATAATAATTGCTGTAATGCAGCAACTTCAATAGAGACAGCATACAGTATAATTGCGAATAACTATTAAATAGATACTAAAATATCTGATTTTTTTATTACTAAAATCAAAACTGTTCTAAAACCTAAATTTCTTTTCCTATGTAAAAACAGCTGAACTTGGTCCTTCTTGTTAATAGACAGTGTAGGTTCCAGAATAGGGTCTCTGGCTTGATCAGTTATAAATATGCCTTCATTTTAAAATGAGGACAAGCAAAACAAGTATCATTTTACTACTTCACTGACAATGAACAGAACATGTTCTTTGGGATCTGCATGGCAATTTTGATATTTATCGAGTTTTGGTAATTTGTGAATATGTAAATACAGGAACTGTTCTGCTCTTGATGCATACACCTAACTTAGGGAACATAGGAGAAACTCCTTTTCCTTAAGAGCTGTTCAGTCCCCACTAGTGAACGTCCAAATTCAGCTCAAGTGACTGTGGGTTTGTTTTTGCAGTTCAGTGTACATAAAGTAGTAGAATTACTTAGGTTGGAAAAGACTTGTAAGATCATTGAGTCTGAATGTTAAGTACATATTTATGGATTAAGTATGTCCAATAGATTACTAGAAAATGGAAACACCAGGAGAAAAAAATAGCTTTGCACAGGAAGCCTATTGTCAAAAATACCCTTTATTGGAAGGACTTAATAAAATCAGTAAACAAAAGCTGAATGAGACATCTGAAATTCAGGAAAGGGAGTGTTGAAGCTGAAGCACAAAGCAGTGGTCTCTTTGTAGTTAATATTCAAGCATTGAATACCACCTTTTCTGAAAGTCTAACTTACCCTAGAAAAGGCAACACTCAGTTAATAGTAAGGCATCCTGTGGAGAATTCTGTGAAATGCCACATATCAGCAGCACGTTTTGCCTTTGCTCTTAGGCTTACTGTATGTTGCAGTTGAAAGGAAAATGGCAAGTGGCAGAAAGAAGATGAATGTAACCACTTCAAATCTGTGAAGCATTAAATTGGAAATAAATTGTCATTTTTCTTCCTAATTTTTGTTTCATCAAAACGGTTAGGTGGAATAAAAAGTGTCTTTCATGATTCTTTGTCCAGAGGTGTAGAATGAAGTTCACAAAAATAGATCATAACAAATTTGTTTAGAACTTTTGCGATGGTTGTGTAGATCACAGAGTCGAAGGCAATATCATTAATTCTTGGTTGAGGCATAATGAAGGTAAAATGGTTTGTGCATTGTCACGTGACAAGGTCAGTGGTACAAAATCTGCATTTGACCTACTGCTCCCTGAACTGTTCGTGCTGCTTTGGCACTGCTCTGGCCATGGGAGCTGTGGGCTTGGACTGGTATGCAGACAGGAGGTTGATGCCTCTGTGTGTTGACGGGCATTTCAGGTATATTCCTTTAAGAATAGACTTAAGTTTGTGTTGTCAGGTGAGTCTCATCTCTGTGCTGGGCAGGATCGTGGAACAAACTCTCCTGGAAGCTATGCTTAGGCACATGAAAAGCAAAGAGGTGATTGGTAACAATCAACATGACTTTACCAGGGGCAAGTCATGCCTGATGAATTTAGTGGCCTTCTATGATGGGGCCACAGAATTTGTAGATAGGGGCAGAGCAACTGATATCATCTACCTAGACCATCTGTATTACCATCTGTAATACTGCACACAGTTCTGGTGCCCTCAACATAAGAAGGACATGGAACTGTTGGAGCAAGTCCAGAGAAGGCCACGTAGTTGCTAAGAGGACTGGAGCATCTTCCCTATGTGGACAGGCTGAGGGAGTTGGGGCTGTTCAGTCTGGAGAAGAGAAGGTTGCGTGGAGATCTCATAGCAACTTTTTAGTGTCTGAAGGGGCTACTGGGGAGCTGGAGAGGGACTCTGTGTTAGGAACTGCAGTGATAGGACAAGGGATAATGGGTTCAAATTGAAGGAGGGGAAGTTTAGGTTAGATATTAGGAAAAAGCTTTTCCCTGTAAGGATGCTGAGACACTGGTATAGGTTGTCCAGGGAAGTGGTGGCTGCTCCGGCCCTGGCAGTGTTCAAAGTCAGGCTGGATGAGGCCTTGAGCGATCTGGTCTAGTGGAGAGGTGTCCCTGCCCATGGCAGGGGGTTGGGACTACATAATCTGTAAGGTCCATTCCAACCCTTAAAATTCTTTGATTCTATGATTGTGTCCATTCAGGGAACTAGAGCTTTTTGTCAGTTATTACACCTTCTTCATGTTTCTGCTCAAAATATTTTTTTACACAGTGTCTTTTTGAAAACACTGTGAGTGCTCTGTAAGGAGGACTCAAACCTTGTCTCTTGCCCTTCAGATGTAGCACTGGGAATTGCTTTAACTGTCCTATTAACTGTTGGATAGGTGTTCGTATCTTTTTCAATTTGACATCGATTAAAGCAATAAAAATGTCATTACTGTTCAGCCTCTGCATTCAGAGGTGAAAATTGATCTCAGCCCATCAGAAAAAAAAGACAACTACTATGGGAGAAAGTTTGTGGTGGAGGTCAGAGCATTTACAAGCATTTACCAATTTACAGAGATGGGAATGAGGATGATAGTGTGTACCTCCTGTGTATTGTAGGCCGCAAAATAAACATGTTTGAGATACTAAAACCATTTGTGAAACTTTAGTTTCTTTTGACACTGGAACATAGGCAGAGCTTTTATGGGCTTCAGATGCTCAGCATTTTGAAATTGTACAAGTAATCTATATAGGAGTTTCTGGTTCAATTCTGTGGCAGTTGTACAGAGAATGGACAGCAGTCACCCTGTTGTGAACTGGGACTCCCTACAAAACATAGATTTTATTCCTATCTCCTTCCTTACAGAAATAGCCATTGGTGGTGTATGTACAGAAATGGTTTGGTGGTTATCAACACATACCTGTCCTTGTAAATTGAATTCAACACCTCCCACCAATGCTCTCTGCAACGCAATCTGTGCATGTTGAAGAAGTTGTTCAGTTGAAGCTGGACATTCTTCTTTGTTAGCATGAATTAGAAAAACTTATTTTCCCAGCACCTGACTTGGGATTCCCCTATCCAGGTTTGTGGAAGTGCAGAGTGTTTGTAGCTTCTAGTGATTTCAGTTTCTACATTGCATTGCATGTAAAAAATCCCATGCTGTCACAGAGTATTTGGGAATGGGGGTCTGGGTGTAAAGGAGTGAGCCTGAGGCTCTTAGGTCTGTGGGCCAGCAGGGGCCTGGTGCTGTGCCTGTTGCCATGTGTGCAGGGAAGGGTGTTTGCCATCAGGCACAGTGCTGCTCTGACTGCTCTTGAGAGATCATGGCTTGGGAGTGCTGCATGTGTTCCAGTCTGAAAGCTGCTGTTGGGAGTTTGGCTCAGCCTCCACGGACTGTGGGAAAGGTTTAGGCATGTAACACCTAAATTCAAACCCTTTTTGCTGTAATTCTGATGAGGCCTAGATGCTGAGGAATCTGACCTGGGTGTTCTGACACATTGTTTTTTTATAAAGTTTCAATGACGTGCAACAAAAATGCAGCAAGCAGAGCTCAGGCAAGCAACTAGCACTTTTCCTTTAATGATTGGATGAGGATCTTGACTAAATATAGAATGGATGTAATCAACTTGAATAGTATCCAGTCTGAATGTGGAAACTGAAATATTTATCTGTATTCTGAATTTTAATATACATTTCATGGATTATCTGAATTTCAGTGTGCTGTCTCCCTTTGTTCTGAAGTTATTTTTTTCAAATGACAGTTCAAGTTTTAGGTCAAGAAGATTGTTTTTCAAAGGTTATTTAGACAAAGATATCCTTCTGAATTCACTAAAAAATAAGGCACTCTGTCCTTAATTTTGCATCTGGTTCACTTTGTGGATTCCTTCTGTAGTCACTGCCTGCCAGGGAATGTCATCTAATTTGATATTGAAATTAGAAGATGCATATTGATAGTAATACACTTACTTATCTTCATATTTCTTGCATTAATGTTAAAATTAGAGTTCTAGAAGTGTTTCTTGTATAAACTTTACTTTTAAGGTGGTTGGTTAATGTATATAATGGGATGGGATGCTGTGAAGTAATTTGGTTCCAAAAAGTCTTAAAAATAAGAACCTTAAAATGTTTCTCAAATTAATTCAAAAATAAGTACAAAAGTTCTGGACTAACCTGTTTTGATCGTAATAATACTTTTATACTGTCACATTATCAGGTTAAGTTTTTTCTGTACAAACACAGAAGTCCTAACTGCAGTTTAGTGCAGAACTTTGCACAGTAGTTTACTCCACAGCATGCAGACATAGTAGGTAACCTCTAGAATGATGAAATTGAAAAGATGATGTAGCACAAGCACAGGCTGCAGCAGGAAGGCAGCAGGAAAGCAGCACGCAGCCCCCACACGCACTGCAGAAAGGCAGATCAGGCTGCTTCTTTGCAGTAGACAAGAATGTAACAGCTCTAGTCTTATGACTACCTTACACCTGTCAAACATTTGGCATTTGTAATGAAATGATAATTGATTGTCGGTTTTTGGTATGTCTCCCATGGGATGTTTTTGTGACTCATCAGACAGCATGCTGCCTCTGAGCTGCTCCTGAGACATTCTCCTGGAAAAAGAAAAGATTAAGTTTGTTTGTGCAGGAGTCAGGACTTAAGGGTCCCCCAGATGTAGGAGTGTGGGGGTTTTGTCAAATTCTGGATTCTCCAAGACTGTAATTCATAGTCATCTATGAGTCATATACATTCAAGTAAACAGAAGAACATTCATTTCCTGTCATTTCCCACGGTGCCAAGGGGCTGCAGAGGTGAATGCAGGAGGTGAGTGGAGTAAGGTAGTGGGTGGGGACAATGTGTCACATTCTACCAACCGGGATGACTAAGGTGGACAGGACCACCTTTACTTAACCCGGAAAAGGGACACATAAAAATTATGTGTGTTTGATCAATAGCTTTAACAACATAATATGCACTAGATATATTTCTGTTGGATAGAATAATTAGCACTAAGCTGGGCATGGGGACAAGGAGCAACTATGTTTAACAAAAATCAGATTTTAAAAAAATGCAGTAGTTGTATGAGGTGCAAAGACACCTAGTGTTGAGCGCTGTGAGCCATGTGAGGAGAGCAGAACTACCACAGGATGCAGCAGCTGTGGCAGTTGGTGCCTGTTGACCAGTGGTCTGGCTTTGCTGCTGTAGCTGCAGTGGTTTTAATTCATGTTTTCACAGGGTAAAATTGATTCTTATCGCTTGTACCTGATATTGGGGATAGAACTCACGACTTGAGGTCAGTTCTGGCTACAATTATAGGCTGTAACTCAGACTGAAGGGGCAGTTCTTACAGTTCTCTGAGTGCATGTGGTTTAATCTTGTAAGTTGCAGTCCCAGAAAACTCCCTGAAAGCTTGCCCACTCTTATTCCTCAGGAGGAGGGTTGCTGAGAAAATGGAAGTTTTAGCAGAGGCAAAAATAAGGGCCTAGACATCTAGTGGGATCTGGTGAGTTCTCCTTTTGGGGAAATGTAGTGGGGAAACATCATATTTCTGCCTGCTCTAGAATGGGGGGATGAAGCATAGCAGCATTTGTTGTCATGTTTGACATAAGCTTCATAAGATGATAATACAGAAAAAAGTACCCTTTTAATTATATAATAATGAACAATCTTTTAGGTGATTAAATTGTGCTTATTGTTTATATTCAATGACAGAAAAAAGTTTCGAAATCCATGTCTGTGCTGATTTGTAAACACTTGTCACATTAGCAAGCAATTGTTAGTTCACAGATTTAATTATGTACTCAAGCCCTAGCTGTGTGTGTTTTAGAATACAGTGGTGGGTTTGATATTAGATACAAGAAGGGAGAAGCTAGGAGTTTCACTTCCCTTCTCTCGTCTCATTTTCACATATGAGGCTTGTGTAAGTCCTTTGGGAAGAAAGAATGAATTTAACCTAGTTTTTGTGAGGTGCTTATGTAAATAAAATTGTTTCGCGTGACTTCAAAGCCTGAGAGGACTTCTTAAAACACTGATTTTTACCTGCATTGTTTTAGATGATATATGTTAGTTATGTCTGTTCTTAAGGAATGGCGTAAGTGATGATAGAACCTTCTTTGATCTGCTTAGATTTAAAAACAAAATAGATAATTGGGGATGGGAAAAACAACCTAAAGTGAAGAGGCAAAAAAGGACTGCTACCATACCTTCATTTCAGAGAATGATTGATTTTTTTTCCTGTTCTGTTTTTAGGAAGTCTTATTTTGCTTCTGTTGCTAGCTTCCCCCAAAAGACTTCAAAGCCTGTCTGTAGGAGATAATAATCCTTGAGGTATTATAAAAATTGTAAATATCTTTAAAAATAAGTTCTAAAATGACCGTCTGCCTTTTGTCCTCCTCCTGTGTGTACATTAGGTCTAGTAAATAGGTATTCACTTAAGAGTGTTTTGCAGTCTTGTATGGCTGGATCCATGTCTGGAAGTGAAGGCTCAGAAGCTGAATATGCTAAATGTCCTTCTTGCGGTGGTTTCTTTGGGAGTTTAACTCTTGCAGTATTTGTATGAATGTAACTTACCCCAGAGGGGCACCAGAAGAGATGGTAGGATATGCATTTGCTTGCATCTGCAGCAATCAGTAGCTTAACTTGATGTAACCTTTGAACAAAACAGAACTTTTTAGTATCACCAGGTCACCAGAAGGAAGTCACTCCTGGTCAGGATTAAGATGAACATATTGAGCAATGGAAAATTACGTGACCTGTACTTGTTCTGTTCACTGTGACTGCCAAGTAATTTCTGAAAGCTATTGAATATAGTTATATGCTGGTTTGGTTTTTTGGGGGGGGTTGTTCTTTTTGTATAGCACTTGCTTTTCATTTGAGAAACATAATTTCATAGAATCATAGAATCAACCTGGTCAGAAGAGACCTCAAATGTCATCGAGTCCAACCCCACCACTATCACTAGACCATGGCATCAAGTTCCACATCCAGTCTCATCTTGAAAACCTCCAGGGATGGTGAATCCACCACCTCCCCAGGCAGCCCATTCTAATGTCTGACTACTCTCTCTGCTCTGTAATCATTATATTTGCTAAAAATTGCTTTCTTTGTTTTACAGAACACTTCACCTGCATTGTAAAAGTGCTGTTCACTTTACTGTATACTCAAGCCTTGGCAGCACTTTCTGTTAAATGCAGTGCTGAAGATAGGATGGCATGGAAAGAGTCAGGAGCTCTCAAAAAGGTTGGTTAATTTATTAAAACACATTTTGCTTATGTTTTTCTAGTAGGAATGGAACAGGTATTTCAGATTTGCATGTAATAATTTGCTTCTTCACAGAAATCCAGTATTTTGTTTCTGTGTGTGTAGTTTTTTTGTTAAGCGACTCTCAAGTGATGTATTACTTAGCAGTTTAATGAGCACTGAGGACCAGCCAGCAGTAATCACAGAGCTCCCTGTTCCTCTCTCCCAGCCCTTTGGCAGTCCTTCTCTTCTTGAGCCTATCCAGAGTCCTCATGCATGTCACAAGGGAAGCTGGTTTTTAGCTTAGGGATACAAGTTCTTTGTTTAAAGTTTCTTGAAGCCCAAAGGGTTAAAAATGTGTACTTCAGGTTGGCTTTTTCATATGTGCTGGTGAGACCTGTTGATTCGGGGATGACTACAAAGATCACACCTTATTTAACTTTCGTCTGTGAATGCCAAGTGAATCTGTTTTGGTTTGGTACTCCAGACATTAAACATGGGCCGAAGACTTTCCTCTATATTCATGTCAAATGATCAAACAACATGACTTTTTATTTCTCAGCAGAGCTGAGAGGTGCATATTGTCCTTTGGAAACCCAACTTCACTCTGTGTCTTTGCAAGGTCTCTTGCAGTTTTAAAGTGTGTTGCCTTCTGGCTCTTTGTTATGAGCATGAACAGCAAGTTTGCCTTCCCAATGCTGAATAGTGAAGACTCCATCTAAAACTGATAATGAAAATTGATGTCAAAATGCACTAATAAAACCAACTGATGAATTATATACATTATTATGTGCTGACGTCCATCTAGTCACTTTAGAGTTCTTTTTAAAGAATCCCAGTAATCTTCCCCTCCCTTATGGATTATTGTGCTGTTGATACACTAACAGAACTCAAAATTCATATCCAGTCGTCTTTTTGTGTTGATCAAAAGGAAATGCTCCTGTAAAAGTAACTGCAGTGAAGTAAATTTTATCCTTTTCATGACCAGTGCTGTTAGGATTTCTTTTCTTCTCATTTTCAGAATACATCCAGTGGAGAAAACTCTTGGGAAGTATTGCTGGGTCATGTGATTAGTGAGCTGTCTAAGGGGAAGATCTATGAAGAAGGAGAGACTGAAGAATTAGCAGTGGTATTGGCAAATCTCTTGAGAATTTTTCCAGCATGTCCCCTTGAAGTTTTTTGGCCTCGTTGTTATAATGATTTTTCTCTGATCTTGCTAAAGACTTGCAGTACAACTCTTTATTTTCTAGATCAAAGCATATCCCTTTGGGACAGTTTGCCGGTGCAAATCTTTCTTTTAATAATATCGGATGTGGCCAGTGCTGTGTTGAGAAAGTTATTGACAAATACATCTTATAATTATGGGGGTTTAATCATGTGTATGAAAGACCTTTCAGAAACTTGGAAAAATGAATATTTAAGCAGGAAACCCATTTGTTGAGGGGGAAAAGAAAACCTACAGAGGTCTTTCAGATTATTAGTGAAATGCTGGCCTTTGGAATGTATCTTTGATGCTGTCATTTGTATAATAAGCTTAAAATATTTGGTTCATATTGAAGTTTCTTACCTAAGAGATAACTTAACTGGGACAGAATTTAGTAATTGCTTCCTCCCCTGCAGGTAAATCCTGATTCTGTAGAGTGCTATCTGCAGCAGTTCTGCCTGCCTTTCCTCAGGATCACAAGCCTTCTTCAACACCATCTCTTTGGAGGGGATTTGCCTAGTTGTCAGGTATGGAATGAGAAGGCCAAGCTCAAATGTTTCCACTGAAAAGCTAGAGGTTACAAATTACACATTTAAGGTGTCTTTTTCATGGCATGTATTTTATATACTAAGATTTTTCTAAAATCAGATTTTATGGCACTGCTCTGCAGCATAGTTTGTCTTCTATAAATTTGTTTTCAATACAGTTTAAAAAATCCCAGTGTTCTTAAACTTCAGCAAATTCATGCTTATTTTACTAGGTCATAGGTTCTTGCCTTGTAAAATACCAACATACTTCAAAACTCCTCCAGCATTTGCAGAGAAGGCATAATTTACACACAGAATGGAATTGAGTTCTGATTTTGCTTAATGCCTGTTAGTACTTGGACTTCATTCTCAGAGACTTTGCATCAGCAGACAATTGTGTTTAAGTTCCATGACTAATTTAAATAGAGTTTGCTGCAGGTCAGCTCCCTCATTTCCTTGCCTCAACATCATCTCATCTGTAAAACAGCTACAAGACAGTTTGGTGTGCTAAACAGAAAGAAAATGATTGTGGAGTTTGAGGCTTTCCTGTTTTGTGGGCTTTTTTGGATTTGTGGGTTTGTGTGGGTTTTGTGTTTTGGTTTTTTGTGGGTTTGTTTTTTTTGCTGACCATCTTTCTTGTGTTTCAAGAGTTGATTTTGAGGTGCTCTGGAAGAAAATTGAACCTTTCCTGTGTCTCTGAACATGATAATTAGCATCTTAGTACTAGAATATATTTACCTTTTTATTTGAAATAGATTTTTTTTTTTTAATAAGCTAATTAAAAATTCAGAGTGTAGGTATTAATCTAAAGCTCTCTGATTTCATACCTAAAAAGGAAGATGAAGAATTCACAGTCCTTGCAAGCTGCCTGGGTCTATTACCATCTTTTCAGTCAGCTCATCAGTTCACCAGTGCCTCTTGTCTCGATTGGCCAGTGCCAGCGTTTGACATGATATCACAGTGGTGCTCAGAATTGGCTTCATTTGCAGACAGACACCCGGATCAAGTGAAGGTATGTAGCAAAATTACTTCTTCCAAAGAAGTCTTGATATGGAAGGAGCTGTTCATTGCTTGATTCATTATGCATATGTACTGTTTTTTGGGTAAGGGTCTGAGAATGTAACTTTTGAATGAGAGAGAAATTGGAATGAGAAACATTAGTTGGTGGATGCGGGTTGGGTTGGCTAAAATCTGTGATTCAGTGAAATCAGGGATAAGAAACCCAATCAGGTGCTGGAGAATGAAAAAAGAAACACTATCTTTACATGATACCAAGTGTGCCTGTATCATCTGCACCTGTAGCCTACCAAGGGCATGTAATAGAAACTTTGTCTTTTAAGAAAGTATGTATCAGAACTTTGTCTTGCCTGTTAGACATTGTTCATATTTTTGAGCATCTTCACTTGCAGTACTGAAAAAGATCAGAAGGATAAAAGCTGTTTAATAATTGACTAATAAAATATGATACATTTTCTCTGAAGGTTAAAGAAACAATACTATGACTTGAGTCAGTGCAACCGGAATAATCAGTTGAGAAATGGAAATATTTCAATATTAGTGCATTGTTTTTATGACAAAGTTGCATCTCAACCAGTCATGTTCCCCTCTCCTAAGTTTATGGTGTCAGAGGCAAGCCAGAAGCACCTGTGAAAACTTGAATACTCAAATTAATCTCAAAATACAGTTGCTGCCAATCTGATAGACATCTGAGATAGACTGCAGTGAAACTGATAGCATTCTTTCCATGATTGAAAAAGGAACCAGGTACAAATGCAATATTCCTTTTTTTTTTCTGAGGTCATGCACTGTCCAAAAAAATTTTATACCTTGCAAGATGATCCCATCTGACCACTATGCCCATCGATTATAACCCCAGTAAAAAGGACTGTGTTGAAGGAAAGCACATTACTATTTAAAAAAAACCAACCCCATATAACAACCAACCAACCAAAAAAACCCATAAAATTGGACACTGTTTTTAAGAGCAAATGAGAAGACCTAGGCTTTCACAGCAGTATTTACTTAGTGCTTGTTTTGAAAGTTTTAGTCTAAATTTCAGCTAGGAGACAGCTTTCACAGTCAGTGCTAGGGTTTGGCATGTGGATATTGTCAAGATAACGTAGTGTAGTGCATGGGAGTCTTCCCTGTGCATCACTCCTAATCCTCTTGTTTTAGCTATGAAGACTTTTGCACTTGAAATGTGTCATATTTAGAAAACATTCTTGGGAAAAGACTAGTGCCCATTTCACACCCATCCAACAGAATGACATGTGACTGCAGCTGGGGAAGGGTGTTCAGGAGCAGGTGATGATTGCAGGGTGACTTTTGACTTCTAAATTTGTGAAATGCAAAAGAAATGAGATATTTTTAAACTGCGTACTTCTTTTCTTTGGTATTGTCATTTCTTATGAAATAGAAATGCTTAAATGAATGCACAGAACTGATCCAATGTTCTTACATTATTTGTAGGCTTTGCTTATCCAGGAGCCGAAGTGGGACTTGCCACACCTCCTTCAGTTGCCTGAGAATTATAATACCATTTTTCAGTATTACCACAGAAAGACTTGTAGCGTTTGTACCAAGGTTCCTAAAGATCCTGCTGTTTGTTTAGTTTGTGGTACTTTTGTATGCTTGAAAGGACTATGCTGCAAACAACAGAGTTACTGTGAATGTGTACTGGTAAGAGAGGAATTAATTCAAATTCTGTAATGGATTCTTGCACTCATTAACAGTTTTTAATTTCATTGCTCGGTTTTGATGGTTTTCTCTTCAAAATGTGTTTGTATAGTCATAGAATAGTCTGGGTTGGAAGGGGCCTTAAGGGTCATCTGATCTACCCCTCAGTGATAAAATTTAGTGTTTATTTCTGGTAGATAAACCTAGACTGGAGTCTGGAAAGCAATTTACTTGCACAGCAGTTAGAAAGGCTATGGCCTTTTTAGGCCATAGCCTATTTCACTCTTCTGTGAAGGCCATAGCCTATTTCACCTTTCTGTGAAAGTCTTACACACAATGGAAATTGGTTTAGATTCTGATATTTTGTATATTTTAATTCTCCTATGCTTTGTTTCCTTGCTTTCTGTGTACATAGAATATCAGTGTGTGGTTGGGTTGAATGCTGTCTGATATACCTGACCACCTGCTAGTGATCTACAGGCCAGAACTAGATAAGTGTAGGTTTAAGGTCTTTCTCCAGCAGCAAAGTTTTCTAGTCAGCATATATTTAAATTCTTTCAGGAGCCCGAGATGGACAACATCTAGTTGAGGAATTTGTTGGAGAGATGTTCTGAAATGGGGCTTAAAATCAAACCCGTAGAAATGTCCATTTTGAAATTGTTTGTACTCACCTTTCTCTCTCATAGTGCTAATACGGTGGGAGAATAAGGGGTGGGCAAAATTTAAAATACGATTTACAGTTATATTTAAGGTGTCAAGCTTCATGGAAATGGAAAGTTATGGAAAAAAATTTAAAATCTGTGTCATTAATTAAATGTTATTCTAGTTGATGGGATTATAGCTTCTCATTGTAATAAAACTATATAGGAAGAGGACTTTTTTTTTAAATTGCCAACAGAAATTGATGAATAGAGATCATGCTATTCATAGAGATGAATGATATTGAGCAAAGCAAGAACTGTTAAAAAAATTATTTTTTACTAGATCTGTAGAGCCATAGACTAGACCTGTGGAATATATTAGGTAATGTTGTACAGTTTTTTCTAGAATCACCAAATCAAAATAATGTAGGGAATATTTTTGGTCATTGTTGTGATTCAGTTTTTACATGATAAGAAATACCCTCCCTTTTTGAGTAGGGAACTGTGTTTTTATGCAGGTGTTGTTATGGCAGCACAAGACACTGAATGCTAGTTTGGATGGAGAATTTTGGGGCAGGATATCCTTTTCCAAACTGTTTCATAGTAAATAATATGTGCAAGTTACTTCAAGCAAAACTAAGTACTGTTTATTAAGTTCTTTGTGTTATAAAGTTGACAGACACTTACAGAATCTTTTCACTTTTGCCTTTCTATACCCATAATATTACAGCATTCTCAAAACTGTGGAGCTGGGACAGGAATATTCCTTTTGATTAATGCATCTGTAATCATCATCATACGAGGCCATCGGTTCTGCCTTTGGGGTTCTGTTTATCTGGATGCACATGGTGAAGAAGACAGAGATCTTAGGTAATGTTTTCATTACAAATATGTTTCATGGTTGCTATCTCTGTGTAGGTCAACTTTGTCATGTAACATGCAATAACAGATAGTATTAGGTTTCTTCCTTCCTGCTGTGGAAAAGTGGAAAGTGCCCATTTACTGCAAGTTGGACAGACTTGTTTTCTTTTGGCTTTTTTGGGCTTTTTTGGCCCAAAGGTGGTATAATCATGATCATTGAGGTACACACACCAGCCACCCAACAGACTGATTCCTGTGTTGCCATTCTCAATGCTGGACAATTCTGAGTGTTGCATTGGGAAAAACTTATTTCCCAAAGTTGTTGTTTGGTCTTTAATCAAACAGTGCGGTTGGGTTCCAGTGCAGGGAGGGAGTGTAACTTCCAAGCTACACATGGCTGAGAGAACAAGACGTTTTCTGGATTCTGCTGGCAACGCAGGTGGAAGGGAAGTCCCAGCAGATATCCTCTTAAAAACCAAGCTGAAAGCCCCTCACCAATAAACATTCATGCTGCTTCTGCAAAAAAGGCTCTATGACTATCATGTGTTGATTATATAATGAAGCAACTTTCCATTTATTTGGCATATTAACCTTTTCTTTTCTTCTCCTTTCTCTCCAGGCGTGGTAAACCTCTCTACATATGCAAGGAAAGATACAAAGTGCTTGAGCAGCAGTGGGTGTCTCATACTTTTGATCATATCAATAAGAGATGGGGGCCACATTATAATGGCTTGTAAATCATCATCATCCACACATCGGTCACTGCTGTTACCATGAATGAATGCATCCTGACTGACAATAGCTTTAACTGAAGGGGAGTTTAGCTCTTTGGCTCGGGGTGGACTGGGGTACGGGCATAAAAGGGAAATGGAACTTTGTCAACATGTGAAATCTTTGCAAAATGAGCTGTTGTTCCTACTACAGAATGATACAATACTGAAATTAAATCCTCAAAATGGTGTGAGCAATCTGATTGCACTCAGTAGTCCCATTTTTCTTGTGTTTTTTTTTTTTTTTTAAAAGCCCATTATTGTTAAGAAGCACAAGTTTTACTTACAGTTGTTTAGAGGCTCCAGAGGTAGCTGTCAGGTTTTTATTTTTCTCTGCATGGAGTTGAGTTTTTAGCAGTTCTTGCTGAAACAGCGTATATGTCTACTACATCTACTAAATATGTCGGATAAAATTTCTTTGCCTTTTTTGTGTTGGTTTGAGGTTTTTGCTTGATACGCATTTGTAATTAGACAGGTTTGTCAAATGATTGTGAGACTGCATGGGGACAATTGGTCTGAAAGTTGAATTTTAAAGAGTATTTCATTTGTGAGAGGTCTGTTGAAATATTTCAGGCATTACTGAAAGCTTATACATTCTCAGGAACTTCATAAATTTTTTCTCCATAAATAAGTGAAATAGCTGTAAATTAGGTATCTTACTGCTCTTAATGTAATCCAGAAAACTCATTCTGTCTTCATTTTTTTCCAGGAAGGAGATTTTTTTTTTCCACATCAATTGAATAAATTCTTAGTGATAACACATACAGAAATTGCTGTATGTAGAGAATTTGTATGGTGTCCAGCACAGCAGATCCCAGTTACAAGCATAGCAACCATATACCTGCCTGTCATTTCAAACCAGATATGTGTGTCAGAATGATTGGATTGGGAATGTGCAGGCTGTTCTGAAAATGAGATATAATTTTGTATCTTTACTGTTATTTCAGGAGGTTCTTCTATATTCTATTTGTTAAAAGTAATCACTGTTCTTTCTGCTTGGTTTCCTTAAAAGGAAAAAAAGCGAAAAAATCAGCAGAGGTAGCCTAGATGAACAAGCAATGCATGTGCAGCCTCACTAGATGGATGCCAAAACAGTTTATGCTTAGAGGACTAAAAAGTTCATGAGAACAGTCATGACTGGGCTAAACCCCACAGTGTAAGTAGGTAGGAAAGATTATAGTTCAAATACTGGTATGTAATATATTGCTACTAAGGTTTTTCACAAGTGTCAGACATTTGTTGGCTATTTCATACAGTACTACCAAGCAGTTCCTGGTAGTTTTGATTTTCATAGCTTGCGTGTAAAATAAAATTTATATGTGTAAAATAAAAGCATCTGATGATAAAACCACATATACAAAGAAAACAGTTCCCCAGTGGAAGTCATTATCTAGTGAAAAGTGTATAGGGGAAATAAAATGACTGTATAGCAATCAAGAACAGACCGAAGGAAAAGTAAGTAAATACAATGAGACTTTCTGGATATCTGCAATTCACAAAACCCTTCATTAAAGGATGCTGGTTTTTATACATACATATAAATATATATATATTTCAAAAGTATTACAGTACTTCTGTAAGGTTAGAATTACTCTGTTTCACCAACTGAATGGCTGTGTCTTTTCCAAACTATTCCTTTTTTGATACTGTATTATAAGTTCTGCCTGTAATATTTTTGCATTGCTCATTATGAATATCGGGCCATTTTGTAAGTGTGGTTAAAGAGCAAAAAGGTTCTTTACATCGCCAGCATAACATTATTACAGGGCTCATGAACTTGAGTAATCTGTAGTTTGAAGCTCCAATGCTGTATTTACAAAAGATAATGTATCCAGAATTTGATTACTGTGTTTTATTTAAAATGGAATGTTCTCTGGTTGTGCATATGGATGTGAAGTAAAACTATTAGCCTTAACTTTAACATTTGGGTATTTCATAGTGTTTATTTTGGTACTGGTGAATTAGTCACCAGTCAATTTAAAAACAACAACAACAAATTACTTGGTTGAAAAATTGTACTTGAATATCCTTGCATGCTGCTAAACAAGAATTTTTATTTCCCCCATAACTTTTTTAATCCTACTTTATTAAGCTAACCTTGAAAAATAACAGGTCCAAACTAGAGTGGCGTGTGTGTGTTACTCAAATGTTCTGGTGTGATACCCTGTATGAATGATCATTTAAGTACAGTACATTACTGTAGAATCTAAATCAATCTTTATAACACATCAGAAGAGTATAAACTAGGAATACAGTAATTGGCATTGTAAGATATGTTAATAAAAGTCTACTGTCAATCTGTGTGTTGGTGACATCTTTTCTGTCTACCCCAGTCATCCAAAATGTAATCATTACTGAATTCCTCCCCATAGCTAGGCAGTTATTTACCATGTTAAAAGCTTATGCATGCTGAGTACTTCGCATAGAGAGCAAACCTGGTCTGTGTTTTAATTTGTTACTTACACACAGTCATGTATTTTGTATTAGTAATTTGGATTATTTTACTCATAACTATACCACCTAAAGTTGTGCTTCATTTTATGGCAGCTTTTACAGCATTGCTGATGCAAACTGCTAGGATTAAAATGCTGAGTTGAGAAACTGTACTTCTGGGAAAACTGTGCTTGATCTTTTCTGTCAAATCTGTTTCTGGAATAATTACAACTTCAATTTGATGAATGTATATATTTATGTATTAAATTCTTCTTTTTCTTTTGACCTTTGAGAAATTTGGTGGAACAGTCTTCTTTTGACCTTGACTTTTAGATAATGGCCTCTTTTTTTTCTTTAGCGGTGGCCAGAAATTGTCAGTGACTATTTTTGTCATCACCTCTGCAATAGGAATCTTGCATAACTCACAGTATTTCACAAGCAAATGACATTTTTCTTTTAAAAACAGGATCTTTTCCTTCAGTATCAAACGAATCTAATTCTTCAATTCAGAATCCCACAAGATCAGTTTGTGCTGTGTGTATAACTGCCAGAGGAGACTGAGTTTTGTGCTGATCTGGATATGATTTAGATCTAATTTCCATAATTTGTACTTTCTTAGCACTAATACAATTCAGGAGATTTAATGCCATATGCTTCAAATATGGTGATTCTTTGAAATACTACTGAGAAAGCAAAACTGAATCTTGTTAAATAATGATAATTTCAAAGAGCTAATCTTACTGCCCTAAAACATGATTTTTGCAACGTGTGCGTTCACACAGTACAGGAAAACGTGGGGGAAAAAAATCCCACACTTTGAAAAGCATATTACATTGGGCTCTGAGTTCGAGTTAA
Source organism: Acanthisitta chloris (assembly GCF_000695815.1). Lineage (NCBI taxonomy): Eukaryota > Metazoa > Chordata > Aves > Passeriformes > Acanthisittidae > Acanthisitta > Acanthisitta chloris. The sequence continues at coordinate 31,377 of NW_008682896.1, forward strand.
AATGTCTGAAAATGAGCTTTCATTGAAGTACCATTACTTGGAAAGCCATTTCCTGTAAGTTATTTGATGCAGAGCAGGCTGGTCTCAGTGTGTGAAAACAGAGCTGCTTCCATGGAAACCCCTCACATCATCCAATCATTTACTACCCAGTAAACAACTATCCCTTGTATGTGCTACATGGATGCTAAACATTTCCACTGAGTAAGGAAACACACATTTTAAGGACCGAACCTAATATTTTTTTCCTTCTGCTACCTGCTGTCATGGAGCAGGAATTTCCTGGGAGAAAACTAGTTCTTTTTGAAAAATCAAACTCCCTCAGTGAAGTTCTTTATGCTGACCATAATGTCTGTGTTAACTGAGCTACTGGAATTGCTTGCATCACCTGTTGTCTAATACATTTCCCATCACAGGACTGCTTTTGACTTGTTACTACTACATTTTTTAGCAGTTCTGGCTGAGAATGATTGTGCTGGGCTTAGTCCTCATGGCTGCATTTGGGGTTTTAACTGGTTTTAAAAGAAAAATGCAAGATACCTTTCAGAGGTTAAAACTGGAAATAAACCCAACCAAGTATTCTCATTCCCGACACTGAGAAAAACTATTTTTAAAATATTTACTGTCCCTGTGCTTTGGCCTTAAATCTGTTGACCAAATGTGTATGGGTCACATTTTAACATAGAACACAGCTGTGTACTGAAGCATTTGACAAACCAGAACAACATGTTCTCAGGGATTACTTGTAAGTACTGGCAAATACCTAAAGCAGATAATGAGCCTTTGTCTGTTTTTCAGGTGTCAAGGAATATCCTTTGCACTATTGAAGTCACTAATGCAGTTTGCTGTGACAAGTTATTTTCCTTATTTCTTTGAACAACTGGAGCTCTCTCCATGTAATGCAGCTACTTCTTTCATGCCTTTGTTGTCTCCACATTGTGTGCTCACTACTTTGTGTATTATTCCACAACAAAAGAATCCTAAAGCAGATGGAGGGCCCTCTGCAACTGTGCAGCAATACTTTGTGAATAAGCTTACATTTGCTCAGAGCAGTTCATGCAGAGATAGCCAGGAGGGTACAGCTTGCAAACTGTTTTGTCAAGCCTGTGGCTGCTTCTTGCTCTCTGATGCTGGTCATTTTAGATGGTTATACATCAGCTTTGAAAAATTGAGACTAACTTTGCACTTTTTCAAAGTATCTCTACAGGCACTGAAAGATACTCTGTTGTAGCAGAACTTCCTGTTGCACTTGAGTGTAGTACAGAGCTGCTGTTGTAGTCTCAGCTCTGGGACAAGGTAGTTGATGTGAGAATCACTGGTGTAAAGTTACACATCATAAACTGTAGACATGCAAGTTTTGTTTCAGGGCAGCCAAAGGAACTGTTAAGTATTGATTCATTCAGGTTCTCTAGCTGTCTGCTTTTATTCTGTTGGTTTTGTCTCTCAACTCCTAAGCTCCTTTAAGGCAGGGAACGCCTCCTGTTTGGCTCAAAAAGTAATCAAGTAAGTGCTGCTCTGTAATGGTAGATCAACTGGTGTTAGAGCAAATCCAGGTAGTAGGATCTTCCATCAGCAAAGAAACACATGTATGTGCACACAGGACTTAAGTGAGTTATGGCCCTTTCATGGTTCACTTTCATATTGTCTGCATGTTTTCAGATTTTGTTGCCTTCAACCTCAAATGTCTCTTCTCACACAGATATGTTGGCAGGAATCAAAATCAACAGGAAATTAAAATGGGTTTTTTTCCCATACTCAGCTATGTCTGGATATAATAATGCCTCTTCAATCTCTGCATTGTATTTTTTGTCCTGCCAGAAAATGCTACCTCAAGAAGCAAATACATTCTGAGAGTTAAAGATGCTTATTGTCTTTCATGAACCTAGTGCAGTGTTTGTACAACTGATTCTTTCCAGCAGGTCACTGATGAAATTCAAATAACCTTCAGATACCTGGCTATTCAGAAATGGCTCATAATTCCCCTTTATCCATACTTGGGTTGAGCATTTTTTAGTTCTATAACATCATAGAAGGATTTCATACAGAAATTTTTCCTTACAGAAGGAAAAGAGTATTAAAACAAATTTATAAGGGTGCTAGTTTAGCAACACTTATTTCACAGACTGGTATTCTTTCTGTTTTAATTCTGAGCAAAATTAGGGACTATTACTCAGATTATTGCATATAATTTTATAATTCTTACCTATCTAAAGAAACAAATCCAAAGCTAAGGGGCTACAGTAATGCTGCTCTTCTGTGGGAGCAAGAATGCTGCACTACCTTTCTGCACTGAATGCTGCAGAGCTGTGTTGCATCCAGTCCTCAGAAACATGTCAAAAGACATGTTACATGTTGGTTCCCTTAGCAACAATAAATAGAAGAAAGCTCAGCCCATTCAAGTGATTTACCTTTGTGAATGTGTGGCAGCAAAGATGGGTTTTGAACGCTTAAGGGTTCATTAGCTGTAAGAAGAAAAGCAGCAAGTAAAGAACTAGATACATCTTCCCCAAAATTGCTATTTATTAGAATTGTATACTGCATAATTATGGAGAATTTGCATAAGATACTCTTAATATGAAATTTTACACTTTCCTTCTGCAGCTTTTAATTTTCTGCACTATAAGGGGGTACAATGTTGCATGTGGGAAGAGGAAAGGAGAGTGCTCTTTGATTGTTTAGATAAATTCACCTTCCAAACTTGCTAATGTCCTACATACTTACCCAGGCCTAGCATTTAAGTGATATAGTGGTTCAGATGTTCATTCACTAGGGTAAATGCATAGATTTAAAAAAAATAATAATTGGCTATGAGATGTTGCAGTGGCACAGTTATATTACTGCTGCATCTGTGAAGAAAGCTGTACAGAGTAAGAGCAAGGATTACTCTTGGGAGCATCACACTCCAGCTCTGCAGAATAAAGGGTAAGTTTATGGTATTTGAATAACCTGTTATGGAAGAGCTTTGCAGTAGGTACCACTAACTACAGTACACATTGCTAGACTCTGGGTGGCTCTTTCTCTTGGAACTGGTATCTCAAATAGAACGGCCTACACACTGTATATGTGTGTTATTTGTTGTTGGCTTTTAAGTCCTTCGAGTCACCTTTCCTCTGGAGTTTAGAACTGGGAATGAATCCAGTATAATGCCAACTCACTGTGGTTCAGCAATGCTATTTACCTTTCAGTGCTATCCCTACATCAGATGTTCCATCTCCCCCTTCTGTTTGCAGGTGTCTGCCTGAGGTCTGCAGTTTGTGCCTATGATTTGTAAGGGCTGGACTATGGTTATGTACCTTCCACTTTGGTCTTGGCTAGAATTGTTGCATTCTTGAACTCTTTCTCTGCTTTTTCCTGATGCAAGTGTAATTACTCTTTAATGCTGTGCTGCTACCTACATAGTTTTGCTGCACTTCTATAGTCACCTGAGTGTTCTGCAGCTGCTGGCTTCTCCTTTAAATCATCTTTGAAATATGCATAAAGTTCCTATATTCTGACTACTTCCATTGATTTCAGAGGCTGTGGACCCCACTTTTTCATTAACATTGCTGGTATTTAATTTCCTTCATTGCTTGTAGAATTTTGGAATGGAGATTTTCTCTCCTTTTTGGTTGCCTTTGCTGGTTTTTGCTTCAATTCATGCTGTAAAATTCCTCAATTGCCTTGCCCTTCTTGTCCTCAGTATTCAGGTAATGCAGGGGTTTTGTATTCAGGATTTTTCTTCTACTAGTACAAAAGAGAAGAAAACTGGGCACTTCAGCTAGAGCAACTGTCTTGTGTATGAAAGTATGCACAGACACATTAAAGTCAGGAGGTGTCACTTCAGATGTCAATCTTAAAACCTAACTGCAGTAAGACCTCAGCTCCCAGACTCCTTGCACACAGTTTGTCTTCTTCAGGATGGTGGCAACCCTTAAACAGCTGCATTTATTTAAAAGCTGTGAAAGAAAAACCAGGGCAGCACCTATGTGACCTGGTAGGACAAGACAATATGACAGAATAACTTGGTACTTGGAGCTCACAGTGCTGTATCTATATTTGCATAGCTGAAATTCAAAACTGCCTCAAGATTTTCATTATGGTAGTATGTGTTTCAGCAGTGTTCTTAAAGTCTGCAGCAACTGTTTTTACCCTTCCAGCAGACCTGTTTAGCATGATTACATTGAACTGATTCACCAGTGTTTATGATGTGTGTAGCTTAATGCAATCATACATTGTTTGTAATCACAAGTTCATCTCCGGGCAAAGAAAAATGCACACAGAGATAGGCAGGTGTTTAAGAAGCATGAAGTCCTCCTAACTTTTAAAGGGTGCTACTGTAATGAATAATGTTTGCATATAGCCTTTTAAATAAGGAGATTTTAAGATTCTAAATCAGGGTAAGGCAGTGCATCTCAACTTCTTAATTACAGAAAGAGTAGGTTCCATTAAAATGATATGTTTTATGATTAAAATGCTTCCATTTATAATGTGTCAGTTACATGTTTCACTACGAGTCAGTATTGTATGTCAATTTAAACAACAGATTCACAAAATAACCCTAATTAATGTTCAGCAACTGAACTCTTCTGTGGAATACACTTCAGATAAGCTCATCAGGTAAATACTGAAATACTGTAGACTGTCTTACTGCTTATGAAATCTTTGTTTCCATTCAGTTCATGAGGCTACAGCATTTTATAACATTTCATTTAATAACAGCTTTTTCACCTTTTGGCACCTAGCCATGGCCATAGAAATGACAAACTATTTAATTTCCAAATGCAGTCTGAAGTAAGGCTAGGAATGGCTTGCATTAGTGCAAACTTTGTATAATAGGTTTGTAATTACTGCACATGTAATCAGATATACTACAACAATTAAGAGCTGTTTTTTTTCTACCTGAGATTTGCAAGCAACAGCAACAAATAATATCTGCACTTAAATATGTCTGGTTTCAGTTTGGCTTCAGAATAGGCAATGTTCCTGTAAAGAGTAGCCAAGGATGGGCAACTCTTCCCATTACTGCAAACAGTAACATTACCCTGTATAGCATTACAAAAATTAAAGGGTTATGTGATCTGACAGTTATTGCTGCTGAAATGGAGAAGTTAGGATTAAGATAAGGGAGGGGTTGGTTTGTTGGGAGGTTATTCTTAAATTGCAATAAATTAGCTGCCTTTTTAAATCCTGCATTATGGTATTCCTGTGATTCATGGAAGACTTTACTGGCAAGTTGTGAATTTCAGTTGTACTTACAAAGACTGCAATGAAAAGTGCTGCACCATGGAAGAGCACTGTGTGTTTGGATATCCAGTGCAGGATATGAAGTCTATAAGCATACCACTCATGTAGCTCCAGTGCAGTGTGACTGTACCCTGGCTGTAAGCAGGTATGTTGAACAGGGTGGCAGTGCTTGAAAAGTGATCCTAGCTGGACTGCAACAACCTCATGAAAAGGGAGCAGAAGTCCAAGAGCAGCAGAACAAAACAAGTAGAGAGAAATAAAGAAGATTAATATATAAATGAGCTTTTGTAACAGAACTCACAAAGGTCTAGATTGTATGAGCCAAAATTCTTCGGTGGTAGTTGAGGAAATTCCTACGGTTCAAAACCCAACATAAGAATCTAGGAGAAATCTGGGAAGACCCAGAGCTTCTAGAGGTTGCTTATCAAAGAATTCTTGAGAATACTGAGGAAAATTGTGCAGAGTACTACATGTAGATGTTAGTTTTGCTTGAATCTAGGTGATTCTTACTCAACTTCATAAAAAGATATTTCATAAACTTACGTGCAAGTGATAAAGATGTTTCAAAGTGTAACTTCTGTAAACTGAGGGCATGTAGGATTAAACACTTGGATCCTCCTTGGTCAAGCCTGTTGATGATCAGATGTGTCTGTATTACTGTTGTCTGTATTACATTTTGTTATTACAGTGTTTATATAATCTTGTATACTACAGGTTTTTACAGCTGCAGACAACCACAGAAAATAATGGCTTGTGATGAAGACTGTGTACTCCGGTGTACAAAAATTCCACAAAACAGTGCTGTGAAGTGGAGCACTGCTCAGTAAAACTGCTGAAGATTCTGGTAGCACCTCAGATTAACTCCAATGTTGTCATGGGCCAAATTTGTAGAAAATGCTTAGGATCTACTTTTCCCACTGACCATCTGAACCAAGGTTTGGCTTTAGCTGTTTTCAGTTTTGATAAAGGATTATTTTGATATGATTTAGTAGAATGTGGATGCTAGGAGGGGGAAAAAGGGTATCTATGGGATTGCAAAGCACAGAGTTCACTAATGAAGGGAAAGATAAATTAACTGTACTTTGGCCATATTGGTGACGGTTCACTGTTAGAAACTAGTGCATTGTTAAAACAACAGTGGACAGTCATAGGTAAAGGAGGTGCTGAGAGAGTTTTGTGGAGAAATGCTATTGCTCCTCAGTCTTTAAAGTCTGCTTCTTAAACAATTATGAAGAGATCTATGGATGTAAAGTCCTCATATTTATTTTTTTATTATGATTATTACTTACAGACTGCTTGTTGTTTATTGATGAGAACTAGCACTTTCATCTTTGACCACAGCATCCAGTACCACTTCAGAGTCAGCCCTCGCTGAAGATGATGACTACAGCAGTTGCTCTCTTTTTGTGCCAGCTGTATGAGATGGGCACAGTTGCAGCCTCTGTGGAAGAAGCAGAGGGTGGTCATGATGAGCTGGCAGAATGCAGAGAGAGATTGCTGCAGAAAGCTGAGTGAGAAGGAGCTCCCTGTCACATGCTCACTTGGAAGAAGCATCAATATATTGAGCAAAGGAACAACCTCCTATTTCTCTGTTAACAAAAAAAATATTGAAGAAATGCACATAAGAGAAATACCTACATGAATTTCTTCTGAAAACCCTGAAACAGGGTTATGCACGAGGTCAAATAAAGGTAATAGGTACTAAAGGAGAAGCCTAAAGATCTCCACACTCACACCCGAAGTGGGAGAAGTGCTTTATGAAGTAATTTCCCTCACCAGAGGGCAGATAGAGCTACACTCGCCATTCATTGTTCTCCACAGGGCGCTTGGTCCCAGCGATGCTGCCTGCTATGCACACATCTGCTCGTGGGTTTCATTTCCGTGGGAGCTCACTCAACATCCCAGTCCTTTCTCGGGGTTGGACCGAGCTGTTCTGCGAGCCCCGGCACTGCCCCCGGCC
>NW_008682897.1:0-3513 GCF_000695815.1 Acanthisitta chloris
GCTCCTGCCCCCGAGCACCCGTGCAAGGAGCGCTGCTGCTGGGGGCTGCCAACCCTCTGGCCTGTCAGGGGGAGATGGAAGGTTCGTGGGAGCACCGTTAAAGCTAAAGTTGGGATGTAGTAGCAAAATTTGTAAAAGAGTAATGTAAAACTTCCTTGCCGGCATATTTTGGAGCGGGGAAATAGGTGCGTGCGGTGCTGTTGTGTATCACCGTGTCATTTATAAGATACCCAAGACGCTAATTTCCGCAGATCTCTTGAAGGATATTTTATTTAGCAGATTGTAAAATCAGAAACAAATGATCTGATCCTGTAAAACTACTCTGTGAAAGTAGGCTGAAATCTTCCTACGAGGTTCATCAGCATCTCCTGTCCATGCTGGGTTGTGGCAATCCCTGTTTATGTACCTGGACACGTGTGTATACCTTGTGGAATAATGTGGACATTAGCTTTGTTGTCATTTTCAGGTAGTTACTGTGGTAGAGTTTTTAAGGAATACAATTAACAGTAGGGTAGAGAGTGTCCCTTGCGATGTCCTAAATCCCAAGCGTTTCTGGCTGCAGCTGGGCTGTGTGCATACTCCTCTCCTGAACTACACGCCGGGTGGCCAGTCAGTAACACGCAGAGGTCACGAAAGGTGTGTTAGCATCTGTTTCCTATTTTTAGTTTAGTGTCAGCCTGTGAAAGTCAGTCGTTACGTCATCACAGGTGAATAACGAGGTCCTGCTCGACACGCCCAGAAAGAGTAGTTACCCTTCAGTAATAGAAAGCTTTTAAATAAATAAACTTTATTCTCACCATTCACAGGGTAAACTGGATGATTGTTTTTCCCTTGAGTATATGTTTATTAAAGGTAGATATGGTTATCTCCAAAATGTAAACACTTGAAAGGTATTAGTATATTTTAGTGGTATTAGGCAGTTGAGTAAGTTTTGTTTTCATTTAGTGTTAAAAATTGTTGCTGAATTGGTGGTTAGCTTCTGTTTTTCCATGGTCAGAAATAGATGGATGGGATTCTCTGGATGGGAAAGTATGCTGGATATATGTGTGCTGATGAGTGTCTGAACACTGAGGTGTTACAGCTGCCTCGGAACTGATATCTCAGTGCTGGTAGGGTTGAAGCAAAGCAAATTGCAAAACAGTGTGGTGCAATTACACTTCATGGGTTTGTTGGCTCTGCACAGCCATGAAGTACAGAGGAGGCTTCTTACACCTCTGTGTCCTTTTCCTTCACAAGTAGTAAATCTGTTTCTGTTCAGAAGAGACATTTATATTCTTGGAACAGAAATAGCACCATGTAAATTCTGGAGATTTTTCCTAATGGCCAAAAACCATGTTCACATGTTAAGGTGTTTGAAAAAAATCTATTAATTTCCCTCCCAGAAGAAGTGCTCATATCTGGCAAACACGTCAGATAATTCAAGTGAGCTTTAGGAAAGTGTCGAATATACAAAATAGGAAATCAGACTGCACATGAAAAATTAACTCAGGTGTTAATTGTTTCCAGGAGGACAGGAGAGGAGGAGAATGTTCGCTCTACTGGAAACACAGTAGAGGTGAGATTGGTGAGAGCACATTTTTAGAGAAATAGGGTCGTTTTGTCTCCTTATTTTCAAAATCTGGTTTTAAATTCTGGAAACTTTGATGCCTGTTTTCATAAGGAGCCCTTAGTCTTAGGGCAGCCCAGCAGCTCTTGGTGGTTGTAACAGGCCTCTGCCAGCTCCAGAGAGGTGAGATGTGCCCCACTTGAGGGTCCTGGAGAACATACAGGGTATCTGCTGTGCCCTGCTCTGACAGACAGTGATTGAGAAGGTTATTGAATATGCGTTATTACCTCACTGTATATGCTGCTGGTTAATTAAGTGAAATGCTTTCAGCTTCCTGTTTTGGGGAGGAGGAAATTCAGTATTCAACAAAATTATTCTCTGCTTTAATAATGGTCTGTTGTCAGCATTTGCCAGTCTTTCCTCCTTCAGCAATACATCCAGGGGATCTGTTGGTTACTGAGGGTGGCTGAAAACAAATGTATGGGATGATTTTTCTCCTCCCTCTAAGAATATAAATGGTTTGCATCGTTTTGCTATTTTACCTTTTTAGTGATCTAGGTGACTGCAAGACAGAGTGATACAGACCCCCAGGGTGCATGGAAAGCATGTAAAGAGTATGCAGCTCCACTAGCTAGCCCTATAAGCTTCTATAGTTTAGTTTCAGATTGAAAACTTGTAACTTATTTTAGGGTGCAGAAGTCCAACAATGCTCTGGAGTTTGCCAGAGATGTCTCTCCTCAGAGGAGAAAGGTAACTTGAGGCAACATGAGAGACTGGCACAGTTTTCCGAGACAAATTGTTAATCCCAGTTTTGTCAAGGTTTGATCTTGATAATTTACACAGAGATAAAATATACTCTGCTGTGGAGCTAAACTTTTGTGTGTTCTGTGTGCACTCATGGTGCTCAGTAGAAGGTTTCAGGAATATGACAGAATTCTACTCTGAATTTGTTTGATGGTTTAGATACAGGGCTACTATAAATACACATTTAAATATCTTGTACTTTGTTATGTTATCTGAAATGCATATATATCTCTTAAATTTGTCAACTGATGCTTCTGTTGACATTGCCATACGTGGTGATCTCTGTGATCTGCTCAGCTATACAAAAGAAAAAAATTCACAAATGTGCATTTCATAAATATCCTCAGGTGACTTTAACTGAGGCTTTAAACATAATTCCTCAGTTAAAACATGCTGCTCTGTGCACGCAGCAGTGTGCAGACATTGTTCTGGTAGGTCCTGCAGCTGAGACGTGCTGGGTGCAGAGATGTCAGCCTGAGCAGGGTGCCACTCCGGGGGCACGGACAGCACGTGCTGAGCGTGAGGGGAGCTGACTGGGTCGTGTTGGGGAGTTTTAGTTCTGCCCTCTGTGTCTCCCAGTGCATTTTTGCTCCCATCGCTTTGTAAACGTGTGTCCCTCACACTTCACGTGTCTAACTGAATTCGTCTGTCACACCCCTGTAACTCTGGAGGAGCTCTGTGGACATCAGGAGCAATATTCAAAACAAACAGCATTTGTCCCTCTGGTATTGGATAGAATCTCGTATCAAAACAGCTCCTGTGGATGACTAGGATTTATTGTTACTAGCTGCTCTTAACATTCTTATTTAAATGCAAAATGCTTTTGTAATTGTATATGTAAAACAACCTGAGTGTTTGCGGGTACCATTTAGTTGGAAACCAACTCAAAATTCTGTGATTTTGCATTAATTTCTAGTTTTGCATATTTAACATTTATTTCCACTCTCCTCACTTTGATTTTGTTATTTAAGATGCAAAGAAGAATGTAAAGGTTTTCAGTGCACCGAGTCTGTTTCCTCTTTGCAGCAGTTTCCCATTTAATTACAGCTGTCTCTGATAATCAGCGATGTGCCTGGGTGAGCTGGGCAGTGGGCAGTCAGTGTGCACTCAGTGTTTGTTGCTGGGTGGGCTGGGCAGTGGGCAGTCAGTGGGCGGTCTGTGGT
>NW_008682898.1:0-3452 GCF_000695815.1 Acanthisitta chloris
GCTGGCTGTGTCTGATGTCTTGCCCATTCTGTATGTGCTGTATTATTGCACTTAGGATGATCTGCTCCATGACTTTGCCAGACACTGAGGTCAGGCTGACAGGCCTGTACTTTCTCAGTCCTCTTTGCAACCCTTTTTGTGGATTGGTGTGACATTCACCAACTTCCAATCCTCTGGGACCTCCCTAGTGAGCCAAGACTGTCAGTAAATGATGGAGAGAGGCTTGATGAACTCTTCCCTCAGCTCTCTCATCACTCTGGGATGGATCCCATCCAGTCCCATAGACTTGTGAGCATCCAAGTGGCTAAGCAGATCTCTAACCATTTCCTCTTGGATTTCAGGGGGATCAGTCCAACCAACTGCACCTTAACCTGCTCTAAACATCCACACCCATTGTAACATCTGCACTTGCTCATCACAGAAATTGGGCCTCTAGACCTTGTAGCCATCCAGGAAAAGAAAACAATGCAGTAGTTTAATGACAAATAGGAAGTAAATATCACTGTCAAAGCCATCCCTATCTCTAAAGGGATGTCTCCTCTGGCTGCAAAAATTTAAGTTTCTTGACCTCTTCCTTCTGTCCTGTCTGCAGGCAAACAACTCGTCCTGATTAATCTGCAAGAATACTGTCCCTGGGATGGTGCAGAAGTTAATGTTCCATATGAAACCTGAAGCCTGGGTGAAGAAGGGAAAGGAGTAGCCTGCAAAGACCATTGAATAATTATGACTAATGTTCCATTTCCTACCTACATAATCTATCCGCAGACATTATCTGATTGACTTGTGGTTTTTTCAGCTTCCCTTCTAAAACAAATGTGTTTAAGAGCACAGAAGCCACTGGACTGACTCAGGGAGAAGGTATGCTGCACTATTTTTTCTTCCTAAATATGTATTAAAATTATGAACAAAATACAGTTGGTCGCTTCAGAAATTACTGTCTAGAGGCTAATCCCTTCTCTTTCTGTGTCCCTGACCAGGCATTAAGAGCCCTATAGCCTTGTTGACATTGCCCTGTGCCACAACACAAAATGTCTTTAATAATAGAAATGGAATGCTTGAATTAATTTTCTCATATTTTTGGCTTCTAATCTGTTGTTTGTGTTTCAGAGACACAGAAAAGCTTGTGTGCCTGTCACCTGATCTGGTTTTTGGTCAGTGCTGGATGAGTTTGTGTAGTAAAAGGTGCCATCCCTTCCAGGAAACTTTGCACTGTTAATGATCAGCAAAGTCATGCTGAGGCAACGCACACTTAACAGCAGTGGCTCAAAACATGCATGATTTTGTGAAAGACAGTTGACCAGTGGGACATGCCACAAGTGTGTTTAATATATATGGGAATGTACTGAACAGCCAAAAGGAATAATATTAATTTTCTTTTGTTTTACCTGTGAAAATTAAGATCTTTCAGGCATAAGTTGCATTATGAATGGCTAGCTTGAAATAGTCATTGGAGAGGGAGAGTCAGAAGAGGATAAGAGAATCCTTTTTCAGAACTGAATGAGTTAAAAAATTCCTTAAACATTGTTTTTAAAATGGAAAAAATAGAATGGCTATTTTATTCCTTCATGTTCATTTTTCATGTATTCTTTCTTGTGTTTGAAACAGGCAGTGTTCATAACAGAAGTGTATATATACAAATTTTAATTGTCCACAGGCATAAAAACTGTCACATCTAAGACTGAAAAAGCAGCTCAGGAGGAAAAAATAGCAGGAAAATTTGCAAGATAAGCAAAATAAGCAAAAAAGAAGGTTTCTGTTCTTGCAGAGAGTAAATAAGCTTAAGATGGTAAATAAGATAAAGAACAGCTGAGAAATAATAATACTTTCTTTGGTATTTACAAAACTTTGATATTGCCCTTCTGGAAGCTTCAGATGCCTTGAGACATTCCTGATAGCCTTACCAGAGCATGGATCAGTTGGGCTCGAGTGCCTGAGCTCTGCAAACACGCCCACATCCAGCTCTCCCTTGTAAGGGACTTCATCAGGAGATCACAGATCACACATGAGCTTAAAAACGGAGAAGCATATTTTATGCATCATCATTATTCTGCAGCTTCAGGAAACCAGGCTTGGAAAGTCATGCTGAATATCCCCATTTTTGTAACCATTCTGCTAAGAGAAGTGTAATCTAGTCATGGACCAGAGTCCTAAATGTACACTGGATCTAGGAAAGGTACACAGTTCAACAAGTTGGTTTCTGTGGGGTTTTCAGTGGTTGCCATGGACCGCCATGTAAAAAAGAAGTTAAGGGGAACAGACCATTTCAGTGGACTGCTTGATTTCTATTTTGAGCCATGGCATTTTGTTTGCTGCCCAAGAATTTATGTAATGTCACACAAATGCTATCAGATCCAAACAACTGATGATCAACCTTTATCCAGACCAGTTTTGGAAGAAGACCCTGGAACTCAACCATTCTCAGAATCATTCTCTGGGGACCAGAAGACAAACTTCAGACAAAACCAATTTCTCCAGTCTTCTCCTAAAAAGGCTACATTTTGTCTAGAGTGGCTGTCCATGACCAGTGTTTGAGCACAGGAGGACAGCTGCAGTTTTGAGCCTCCATTGCCTGCACGATATCCTGATTCACAACAATAAAGAAGAGTTATTTTCTTTCAGACCCTGTACATTGTAAATCACAAAATACTAAGACAATACTATCCGATCCTACTCCGGTTCCTGTTAACAGAACTTTCACTACTATTCTCTGTGAGAGCAAAGTCTGCATGGAAATGTGCATATTTCCAACACAGTTGGACATATATAGGATTTATCTCTAAGTTGAAGTGATAGAGACTTCGAGTGGCACAGAGCTCAGTACTTCAGACACATTCACAAACTACTAAAACAAGAAGAGAAACAAACAAGTGCATTTTACATTTTCTACATATAAAACATTTCTTCTTCATAATAGCAGGTTTGATCATCTTCACATGGACATCAGTGCTCACTATTATTTCAGGATGAAATAGCACTAAATGTTTGTGTGTGCATGTGTATGTTGATGTGTGTGCACATGTGCGCTCAGGCTTTTGCTCTGAACAATAACAACAAGATGCATATCCCAGAGTCATAGCATTTTAGGGGCTGGAATGGACCTTACAGATCAGCTCATCCCAAACTCCCCTGCCATGGGCAGGGACACCACCCCACTAGATCAGGCTGCTCAAGGCCTCATCCAGCCTGGCTTTGAATACTGCCAGGGTTGGGGCAACCACTGCTTCCCTGGACAACCTGTTCCAGTGTCTCACCAGCCTTATATTCCTAATATCTAACCTAAATTTCCCCTCCTTCAGTTTGAACCCATTACCCCTTGTCCTATCATTGCAGTTCCTAACAAAGAGTCCCTCTCTGGCTCCCTTGTAGGTCCTTCAGATATTGAAAAGTTGCTATGAGGTCTCCACGCAGTCTTCTCTTCTCCAGGCTGAACAGCCCCAGCTTCCTCAGCCTGT
>NW_008682899.1:0-9499 GCF_000695815.1 Acanthisitta chloris
TACTTCTGACTTGGAGCCTCTCACTGGATTGCTTTCAAACCAACACCCTGGGGAAGAAAGGAGGATTTTTATCCTGTGTCATGTTATTAGAAAGGTGACCCCAAGAAGATGCACAAAAAGAGAGTTTAGCTGGAGAAAGATGAGAAATTGTCAAGCGACTTGTAGCTACTACTAGAGTTACTAGCAATTATGGGTGGCAGCTGTTGGCAGAGGTTTCACAGTCTGAGATGTGAAGTCAGCAGAAACAAGCAATGTAAGAAAGAGCAAATTCAATCCCAAACATCTGAGCACCTCTGTACTAAGAGAGAAAGGAGGGCAACACCACCTGGGGTTTTGACAGTGCCTCAGAAATTTCTGATGCCTGCAGCATTTCAGGTATGGGGAAGCACACGAAGTCCCTGAGAGGCTGCTCTGCACAACCACTGGAGCTCAGCATAACTTAAGAATCCTTCATTTGGTCAGGCACAGAAGCTGCGTATCCCTTGTGCTCACTGGCTAGTATCAAGGGCACTTGCACCACACCACATAAGTCACCTCAGGGTACCCAGCCCCTGAGATGGAAGACAGAGATGGGAATGAAGTCCCCAGAATCCAAGGGGAGATGTTCAGCAACCTGCTGTTAAAACGACATTGAGACGTGGCGCTTCAGGACACGGTTTGGTGGTGGACTTCTCAGTGTTAGGTTTATGGTTGGAGTATACGATCTTAAGTTCTTTTCCACCCTAAATAACTCTATGATTCTACCTCCGTAAAACTTCAAAAGCTGCATTTACCATCTCTACTGGGACTCAAGAACCATTATGACCAACAGCTTCCAACACTCTTTGGAGAGACTTTTTACCTAAATTCAGAATCTTATGTTGTCCATTACTAATATAAGCCGTAACAAACACTTCCTAAGTCTTACATTAGGCTTCTAAATACCTATCATTTATTTAATAGTCATCAGTGCACACTCTGGTGGCTCTCATTCATTCAACAGCAAAAGGAATCATAAAAGTCATTATATGTCAAAAACTTGACAGTTACCTTCTCATCCATCTGAGGTGTGCCTGCCTGTGCCTCTGTGTGTGTGTGCATACACAGGAATTTAAGGCAGCTGTGTGAATGCAGAGTGTTCACAACTGCTATTATTGTTTCTTGGGGACAGTGCTAAGCATGGTTACTTCCAGTCAACACTGACACCTGTTTTACCTCCAAGCAGTTAAACAAAATGCAGATTTATTTTTCTACAACAAAACTGATACTGTAATGTAAGGTCACAAATGAAAGCTGAGACAATTGAAGGTGACAGAAAGGACTAACAAACCAAGGAGCTATCATTCAAATTATTGATTAGCAGATACTGAAAGACCCTCACATAGCTGCATCAGGCTAAATGGCAGCAATTTAGGCACGAGTTTCACTGTCCAAGAATGACATATTTTTTTTCCAGCCATTCAGCAACATGTACTTCTCTTACAAGATATACAAATTGTTATGTAAATAATTTCCAGCAACACTGAGAAACAGTAATTTGATGCAAGACCTTGAATATTTGCTCACCATTTCTATACCAAAAACTATGCCCAAAAGAGCAAATAAATTTTCTCAATCTGCCTAATGGGCAGGAACTCAATTTCTGTCCCTCAGTTTTCCAAACTGTTATGTCCTTTGCATAGTTCATCAAAAAGACAAATGAACTGATTAGTCACAGAATGGGGATGTAGAATAATTTCACAAAATTTTAGCTTATCTTTAGTCATGCACATTTTTCCTTTGCTGGACTTAAAGAAACTAACACTATGGACAGACATAAAAACCAGTAAAAATATGTGAAGACCTTCACCTTACCCAAACTGTGCAAGGGTAGACTAAAAGGAAGGTGTAGGCTGAAATCCTGCAAAGACAAACAGCAGCTTCTGCTTCACTGTTCCCTCAAATCTACTATTAACAGGCATTTGCCTGAAAGGGCGGGAAAGTAACCTCTTACCTGTTTTTCACCAAATGAAAAACATTCTGCATTGAAGGTGATCTATTCAGCATTCTATAGCACAGAATGCCCATAATACAGCAAACAGTGGCTGCATCATGATTATAAAAGTTTAATTCTGTAAGGATTTTTTGTCTACTGAACAGCCTGTGATAAATCTGATGTTGAACAAAATAAAGATTTTTCAATGCTAAAATCTTTCTTTACTCAGAAGACAAATGGGAAAAAAAAGAAATCTTCAAATCTTCTAAAATGAAGAGAGTGTGAAGTGGCAGAAGACATTATGTAAAAAAACCCAAAACAACAGATAAAATGACCAATAGCATATTATGGGCACTGGTTGAGACCCAATTAATGGATAAACATGAACTAATGGATGAAATATCTTAAATTAAGGCAATATATAAGCTCTAGTACACCACTTAGCCTTTTCAGACTGGTACAAAACAAATGTGACAAAAAATTTTAAAAGTGGTTATCAGAGAGAACTGGAGGACTGTAGGCTTGCTCTATACTGCTGAAAACATTTAAAGCTCTAAGAATATGATCTGTGAATATATGGATACATATGACAGTCTGGCAAAGAATTAATGTGGCTTCTGTAAAGGGAAACCATGTCTCAGCCCCACAGAACTTCTTTGAAAGATTTGGCAAGCACTTGAATAGAGTAGATTTGATTGATTAGTCTACTTGAATTTTCAAAAGTTATTTGACACGGTCCCTCAAAACAAGTTCTTGAGGAAACCACAGAATGCAGCAATGAACTAGTTAATCTCTTGGTTAAGAGATACAAAACAGGGAAGGAATAAATGCTTATCTCGTACAGTGCAGAGAGGTCATCAATAAGTCTTATGGACCAGTATTAGTGTTTGCTACCCAACAAGCCAGTACAGAAGCTGAGTTAAGAAATGTGGTGACACTAGTTGATTTGGAAATTTTTATAATCAAAGTTTTACATAATATTAAGTTTCTGCCTGACTGGAAGAGGATTCTACTGAGACTTAGTGATAAGGTATTAAATGGCAGATGAAATTCCATTTAAATAAAATTATGAATATTGAACACAATCCTAACTTCATATATTAAACAGACAGTGGCCTTTTATCACAATCGAAGAAATCTGAAGTTTAAGATTTCTGAAGGCTGAGGGACTGCTCTGGGCAAGCATCTAAGGATAGATGTCCATACACTCTTCTCTAGGTATGTGCTTCTTGCTACAGATGGAGACAAGGTATTGGCTCAAACAGAGCTTTGATCTGACCCAGCACCACCATTCTTACACTGTAAAGACTCTAGTAGCTTATGATGACCAGATAATTTTGAGCTGTATTGCAAACACATATGTACGCCTTAGTTAGAAGATTCTGAAATGGCTGAAAGTTCTGAAAAGAAATACTTAAGTGCTTCCAAATAAGATGACTTCACAAGCAGAACAGAACTTATGTCCATGCTATCACTAGAGTTGATTCTTACTGAAAGGCAAGTTTAAGTTTCCTTTAAACACAGTAACATACATATCCAGTGCATTTCATGCTCATCTCAGAGTTACAGCTCCAGTTTAGACATATTTTCCACTCACCAGGCATTAAGGATGTATGAGAGCACAACGTCGGCTGCCAAAGACATTTTGGTCTCAGTTTGAGATAAGAATGTGACTAGAACAATTCAGCTGATTTTTTGAGGGTGTAGACATACCAATACTGAACTTACTGTTAGCAACAAGAGGACACTGAAAATCAATGCAGTTATTCCGAATATAAGTGAGAACTTTCCTGAGTCATCAAGACAGCTCCCGGTAACATGGGCAACCACATCGTACAGTCTCTTCTGCAAAATTATCACATACCAATTTTAGGCACATTTCTCATCTGTCTTGCTCATATTTAAAAGGCTGTTACAGAGCTACAGATGGTTCGATATTTTCTTCTAAATTACAATTTTTATAGTAATCATGGTCAGGGTACTTTTCTCCTCCTTTGCATACATGAGCAGTCCTTAAATTCAAGTGAGTTATTCTGCCTCACAGGTGTGGTTCTCTGTTGGAGAACTATCATGACCTTTCCCCAGCACCATCTGTTAGGAGTAAAGAAGCCCAATTCCTCTACAGCGTGTTTTCAGATGAAATATTCACAAATGAGTTTAAAAGGAATTTTTCATTAATACATGTGAAGGCAAGCATTTTATATCAGTGTTGTGGACACTATTCACGACTGCAGCTATTATGCTGGATGGATAAAAAATGAGGACAAATCAAGTCCCATAACTCACGAACACAAAAAATTTTCAAGTGCCATGTCAAAACATGCTATTTTTCTTTTTCTGTTTGGCAGACTTACTGGAGCTGAGTCTTTCTTCATCCAGGAATCATTACATTTATACACACTTAATCCACATTTCAAAAATGGGAGGAGGAAGATAAGTATCTGCATATTGAAATCTAATCCCTCACTTCCACTGAAACATCAAGATTTCTATCAGCTTTCTGACTAGCACATCAATTATACTATTTGGCACTCATCACACACACACAGGTGTAGAATGACCAATTTTGCACCTTCATGAGGAAGTACTCATTAAATACAGTGGAGGTTATCTCTCCCACTTTGCATAAAGATGATTGAGAGTGCATTCTCTAGTAAGCACTAGGAGCTGGGGGGAGAGAAGGTGAGAATAGCCTTAATCAACCTTAGCTAAAGGAGGAAGAAGTCACAAAAACAGCATAAAGTAAGAGATTCATCCTTGGTGTGAGCAATACTGCAATAAATCTAAATTTTCACTTTGAGTGGGATAATGGTATAGAGGGGAACACTTCTATTAACTATTAGCTTTTATGATTTTTTTTCTTCCTTTCAAGTAAACTTGTCTATGCAGTCTAACCTTCATCAAAAGCCTGCCAGAAACACACCGCTCTTTACTTCAGTGTTTCCAGTTTTTCTGGCATGTATGTTTGAGCAATGTTTGTCTTGTTGGTTTGGTTTGTTATACATCTTATTTGCTATTTTAATTATTGGCTTTGGCATAAACTTAGGAGCATGCTGATTCAGTTTGCTGGTGATAAAAGCGGGTAGGCATTGGCAGTACAGCAGAGAGCTATAACGTCTGAAAGAAAAAGCCTGTACTTACTACCTGGGGAGCAGGAGCAAGAGGAAAGGGGTAAAATTTAGCTGCATTAACTGCCAGGTCATACATTACAAACAAATAACAAGAACTTTGCTATAAAACCTTATCAACTGCAAACAGAGAAGGAAAATGGAAAACATACAGTTTGGGCAAAAACAGACAGCTACAAACTACCAAGACAGCAGCTGTGAAAAAGGCAGATGTGATCCCATCCCATTCAGCAATGTTACTGTTCTTATTGGAAAGGACTGAGAAAACACAGATTCTGCAACCTCCATATTTCATATTTCATTTCCAGTAGGGAAATAAATCATATGAAAGCTGCACCACCTTTGGCATAGCAAGTAAAAACTAGACCAAGCGGGAACAAAAAATAGGAGGTAAAAACAGGTAAAATAGGGACCTGTACCAAAACTCTCACAACGCACCATTATGGGTGACTAAACACTATTATTCTGTTTCAGCTGTGACTAGAGAAAAACACAATCAAATGGTTTTACAAGGTATTCAATAGAGTTAAGACACATGGTTCATAAAAAGCACCACGGCAAAGTATTTAAACAGGCTGTACGGTATGTATCTATAGTGTTAATTCACAAATAGCAAACACAACCAATTCACACAATAGGGATTGACAGCAGAAAGAAAGATCTGTAAGACTATTTAGGTAAAGAATAAATTTCACCAGTCCTAATTCAGTCATTCGTAAGGGAAACAAATCTATCATGATTTTTCCATCACAAATGACATTACACCTTTTCTAAAGCCATACAGGAAAAGAACGTGACAAGGTTAAAATATTTTGGTTTCTTTTATTTTTTCCTAATACATAAATGTGGCAAGGACAATAAAAAATAGACTATAGTAGATCAAACTACCTGAAACCACTCTATATTAACATGAAGTAATGTAATTTAGCTAGACAAGTTGACTTCAAATCATCAAAAAAATACTGTTGAGCTGAGTAGAAGGTGACCAAGGGGCTTTTTCCTCATTTCAAACTGATGATTATCAGAAAATAAAAGAGTATTCTCTTCATACCACTGCCAATCAAATCTACTTTGTGAGAAACTTTTTGTAGTAATGAATAAATCTGCTTTTATTTCCCCCTTCGGTTTTATTCCTGCTCCATGTACCTTTGAACACCTACAATATGAATTATGCATAGACATGGGATTTGAATTTAAATTCAAAAAATAATTTAGGGGCATATTTATTATGAAGGTAATACTGAGATGGGCTTCACCTCTGAGAGTCAGAGAAGAAAGCTTGCTAGTGAATTTTAGGGTCTCTTTCACTGCACATCTTCCATTACACATTGACCTCATCTGGAACTGATTACTGATCTTACTTAGCATTCATCAATTACTAATTTTAAATAAGAAACTCTGTTCTTGTTTACAGTTAAGATACTCTTGAATTAAACTGCTATGAAGGGAGAATAAGGTGCAATAAATTTACCAGTCGTCTTCTCCCTTGCAGCAGGCAAAATTAATTGATTATTGTCTTTTTAGTGTAGAAGTGTTGCTTCAATATTACCAGTTACTTGCACTTCTAATAGTATTTTGTTATGACTAGAACTTGCCTTCCTCCTTCAAATCAAGTTAATCCTCCCCAGTTAGCGAACAGACCAGCATACAATGAACAGTGTGCTCCACAAGCACTTGTAGATTCCATTGAGAAGATTGCAAAGCAACCCAGGAAAAAGAAGGAAGGGTACAGGGGAGAAGAAGAAACCCCAGCTTATTTTGTTTCTTCATCACATCACCTGGAGTCTACAGTCATTAACTGAAATTATTAGTTATTTCCTAAATGATCATCAGTTCTGCACCAAAAAGTGTTGCCTCCCGTTACAAAATCAGCATTTCAGCCCTTCCATTTTAAATTTTATTAAGCTAGAATGCCAGAAAATCATGAGGGTTTGAAAAGAATGTAGAGAGATGGATCACTCACTCCACCTACAGCATAAGGCAGGGTGGGGGCCATCCAATGAAGCAGACAGGTAAAAACGTTCATGTACATGTATCTTACAGCTCTCTGAACTTCAATTACCATAATGATGTCAGAGTTCTCAGCATGTTTTGTATTCAGTTTTAACAAATCATTATTGCACAACACTGGAAGCTGACAAACAAACGTTCTCCATCAGAAAACAAACATCTGTAAAGCACTGTGGTTCATTTCAGAATCGTGTTTCATTAATCTAGAAAATATATCAATAGGCTAAAAAACTATTTAAAAAACACCAAACCAATACTCGTCCATGGCAAAATATCTCAAGGCCTTTTTCCTTACCAAAACATCCATTTTCTCTGCAAAAGTAAAAAACTATGCCATATCACCAAAAAACAAACAGACAAAAATATATGCTAAAAGAACTGAAATTTGTTTCTGCTCCAAAGTATGTTCTGAAAATACTCTTGCTGGTCCACAGCATAAGGCTGGTGCAGGACACCTAATAAGTCAGAAAACAGCAAATACCATCTTGTATATACAGAAATTTATATCAGAAATTTTTCTCAAGTTTGAATAAAATTCAAATAACTAATCACAAAAGAACATAATAGCTAGAAGGTCTCATTATCAGTTGAAAGCTGCACAATTGATGGTCAATCTTCCACAAAAGGGTACTAAAGTCCAATCTTTTCAATATAGTATTAAATACTTTTTGCAGCTGAACACAAAATAAAATCACATAGCACAGTCTTTGGCACTGTCAGTGTGCTTCTGTTAGCAAGAATTTTTTTAAGAAAATCAATATGAACGTTATTTCAGACATACTTCTAGATAATACCAGACTTCTTATCCCATGGATATTCATTAACATCTCACACACTTTTTTATCTCCATTCATTCATAACTGCAAAACTGTTCATTGAAATAATTAATTTAGATTAGATTGAAATTCTTGCATTTCATTTCTGAGCTAATCCCAAATGCTTTATGTGAATTTATCTACTGATGTCAACCTTTGAGTTTTTTAATAAATGACCAAATGTCAACTAGCAATTTACGACTTGTGGCTACTGATCTGACTGACTAACCCTCTTAGTCACATGATACTAATCTGACTGAGTACAAAAAGATTAAAACTAGAGATTTGTAGAACATTTTTGTTTATGCAGTATTCAGTTCTGCTAAAGTCTGTGGAGCAATCAGGGACCTCCACATTAATAAAACCACAGTCAAGTGAGTATTTTAAGATTTAGTATCAGTACTCAAAGGCAGTGAACCTGGCAGATATGGATATGCTTTAGAGATCAAAAGACTGAAAATAAGTAAAATAAGTAAAGTAAGTAAACATGGAGTGTTCACAGCCATCTGAATTGAGAAGAAAATATTATTTGCAAAAAGCAAAAAATATTGCAAGAGGAGTGGGGGGAACACATACGAGGACATGACCCTGTTTTAGAATGGTGCCTTCCTTAAATACAAGCAAATGCTTTTTTTTTCCACAATGCCTGGAGGCAGGCCAGAGGAGAGAGGCATCACATGTTTCTAGGGAGGAGGGTTTGAGGAAAAGGACTGTGGAGATTACACCAGTTCTAAGGTAAAGCTGCAGTCCTGGCATCTTAATTGTGGCATATGGATGCTCACAGTGAGGTATGCATCAGAGCACAGACTATACATTTCTTGAAGGCAAAAAATTTAATGTTTTGGTTTTAAGGCTGTGCATTAGAAATCTCGGCCCTGTTTTTAATATTGCTTTATCCCCACACAAAATGCCATCATAAATCAATAGTAAACTGTCAAAGGATAACATGTCTTATAATTTTTTTCCTCAATGGAGTTCCCATTTCCTACTTTTCATTTACATTTTATAATTCTTGAGCTCTAGCACAGATAACCACATAAATGGAAGAGACCAACATATAAGCTACAGCGTGTTGCTCAGATGATTCCTTGTGTCAGAATTAGCATACAGTTTTTACCATGGAATCTGGTGGTTCACACCAAGTAATTTCTCTCCTGATATTCCCTAAAGATGAAATTCAAAGTGACAAAAGTTCCAATTTCTACAGATTGAATTCTTGTTTTCAAAATCATATTGTTGCACAATCTCCTAACTTAGAATTACTTTACAAAGAGAACAACAACACCTCATCAATCTATTCTCAGGGCAACAGATGCAAATATTGGTGGTCTCCAGTTCCCCATGTGTTTTAACTGACAGTAACCTATAACAAGCAACGACACCATATTCCCATTCATTCTATAAACCAAAAGATACATTTGCTATGTGTATTGGTATAGTCTTATATCACCACTACTGAGTGGTGGTGAACGGTGCCATATTCAGTTGGTGGCCGGTCACTAGTGATGTTCCCCAGGGGTCAGTGTTGAGCCCAGTTCTCTTTAATATCCTTACTGATTATTTAAATGAGGGAATTGAGTGCACCATGAGCA
>NW_008682900.1:0-2829 GCF_000695815.1 Acanthisitta chloris
AGGTCCATTCCAGCCCCTAAAAATTCTCTGATTTGTCCCTTGTTATCGTCCCTTCATCATGCACAACAGTCAGCTGGTGGGATTTGGGGTCTTGTCTGCATGGAAGGACCTCCCTGCTCCGCGTTTAGGAGTTTCCATGTTGGTGATCCCTAACCAATGTTCTTCTTTCAGTAGCTCACACTGGTGAGTCTTCCAAGGACAAGAAGCAGGATCGTGGCCGGTCCCAAGAGAGGAAGCAGCACTCTTCCTCCTCCTCCGAGAAGCAGCGCTTCTACTCCTGCGACCGCTACGGCAGTCGGGACCGCACTCAGCCCAAGTCTACTGACCAGAGCAGGCCCACCTCACCCAATGGAGGGCCAGAGCAAGGTCCACACAGACAGGTGAGGAGATGAAGGGTGGGAAAGTGCCCTAGGGTCTTCCAGGAGTGTACAAACCTTTTCCATGGGAAAGGAAGATCAGGCAGTACAGATAAAGACATTGAGGTACTGCTTGGCGCTTCACACCCAAAACAAGCATGGAAATGTCACTTGATGGCTCTTGGGCAGTCACCTGTAGAGTAAGAGACCCAAGCCATCTCACAAAGTCCCTGCTGCCAAGGACAGCCTTGCTCATGGTTTCAGCAGAGCAGCCTGGGACACCCCAGGACTGGCTCTTGATGCTGGTGGAGAAGGTGTATCTGAGCCAAGGCAAGGTAGACTGTTCCCTGCGACTGTGCTCATCCAGCACCTCCTGCTGCCCCAGGCACAAACATCTGGTGGTTGCCAAAGGAATTCTTGCCATCCCAGCACAGGGCAGGGACTCCAGACAGCCAGAGCTGTGGTTTCAGCAAGGTTGTTTGTCCCATCCCTTGTTCCCTGGGAGCAGAGCCCTACCCCCACCTGGCTGCACCTCCTGTCAGGGAGTTGTAGAGATTGAGAAGGTTTCCCCTGAGCCTCGTTTTCTCTAGGCTAAATTCAGTTCTGCTTTCTTTTGTGATTTTGAGGTGCTCATCCTCATACCCTTGGAAAGAGCTAGGCATCTTCCCCTGGATGTTGGAATGTTGTAGGTCAATGGGTCACCATCCTTTATCCTCACAGGGAGGCAGGTGATGGGAGGCAGCTCAGTGGGAGGGCAGTGCCCAGGGTGTGCCTGTGGCACAGAGTAAGGCTGAAATGTGGGGAAGGGAGAGGGTGAAAATTAGCAAGGAGAAAGGCAAAGACTCTGTCTCCATGTTGTGGAAGAGCTGAGTGCTTGGCCCAGTGGCAAGAACAGCAATGCCATGTCAGCCCTCAGTGCTTGTGGAGAATACAGCTCTGGCAGGTGACACCCACACTGCTCTGCTCCCTCGGATCACACAGGGTTTGCCTCTTCTTCTGCTAGACCAGGCACAACTGATGGTAACGGAGGCTCAAATGCCCTCCACATCCCACTGCTGGGCTGATAGCCACCAGCACTGCCAAGTTTGCCATGAAAACCTTGCTGGAAAACCCAGGCAGAGCAGAACAAACATTGATTGACAGCTTGACAACCAACAACCTGATGGTTTGATAGGAAGGAAAAGCTGCTCTTTAAAAATGAAAGGTCTGATCCCAAAGTGTTAGGTCACAAATGGCTGAGGGA
The DNA here is from genome assembly GCF_000695815.1 of Acanthisitta chloris. Classification (NCBI taxonomy): domain Eukaryota; kingdom Metazoa; phylum Chordata; class Aves; order Passeriformes; family Acanthisittidae; genus Acanthisitta; species Acanthisitta chloris. The sequence goes on from NW_008682900.1 coordinate 1,600, forward strand.
TTTTTAAAAGACACTCACAGGGCTGAGCATGTACTGCCCTGGGAGAATGTAAACAGCAAGGCCAAAACAAGGACCTGTTCCTCTCACTTATGGCATTTTTAAATTACTGCAGCTTAGATCACTCTCACATGTCATTACTAGTAATCCAGGAAGCTGCCAGACTCTTCTACTGCTCAAAAATCAACTGTGTAATATTAAGAGGAGAAGGTGAATGCATTTCTGTGAAAGGAACTTTTTGGTTAAAGCCTACCCAAAAAAAGCTTTTTGTTGTTAGGGTTTTTTCTTTAGAAATTGGCTATTTAATCAAAATACATTTCATACCCAAACCTACAAAAATAGCCCCCCAGATCTTCCTTCCACATAAGCCAGTTTTAACCACCAAAATAGAATCAGAGAATGGGTTGGGTTGGGAGGGATCTCAGAGATCATCTTTTTCCAACCCCCTGCCATAGGCAGGAACACCTCCCACCAGACCAACATACACAATCACTGGGTGAAGTTCACAGAACCATCCGAGCTGGAAGGGACCCTTGAGGATCATCTAGTCCAACTTCTAACCCTGCACAGAACATCCCCAATAATCACACCATGTGCTTGAGAGCATTGTCCAAGCACCTCTTGAGCTCTGTCAGGCTTGTTCTTCACAAACCCACCCCAAAGCAAACCTGTATTGGTAATGACCCCCCAGACAATGAGGTTTTGGGGCTGCTCCAGGCAGTGCAGGTAAGGCGCATGTCGGGCCCGTGTATGCTGTGGGTGCCTCCCCCGGGCAGTGTCCCCCTCTGTCGGAGCCGTGTGCCAGTTTGCGTCCTACCGATGCTCTGATCCTCTCTGTCCTTACTTACTGCTCTCAGAACTTTAACTCTCCACCTCTTCACATCTCGTGTTGAACGATTTCTCGAGAACCTCCTCCCCCTGACTGTGCTTGTCTAAACTCTCTCTTTTTTTTTTTGCTTTTCTTTCCTCTTGTGACTTGTCTCTCCCTTCTGTTGCTTCTCCTTCTGTTTGACACCTGCCTGCCTTTGTGTTTGTCTGGTGTTTCCCTCTTTTCTTTTTTGATTTGCTTTGTTCCAATTTTTATGTAGGGCAGTGGTTCAGTTAATGGGAGCCCCTTGCTGTCGACATCTGGTGCTAGTACCCCATGCCGGGGTCGGAGGCAGCTCCCACAGACTCCACTGACCCCACGCCCCAGCATCACTTACAAGACCGCTAACTCCTCGCCCGTGCACT
>NW_008682901.1:0-7070 GCF_000695815.1 Acanthisitta chloris
GAGCGGGGCGAGCGGCTTAGAGCCTCGGGCTCCGCGCTGCGGAGCTGCAGAGCTGGGGTCAGTCCTGCCCAGCCCTCATCCCGAGCTGGCCATTCGCGCAGGGAGGAGCTGCCCTAGGGACTGCTTTCCCCCCAACCCAAAGCAAGGCCATGGGAGAGAAGTCCTCAAATGCCTGCTCTGGCTTAGCGGCCACCTCTTCATCTCCAACTCAAAACATATTAGTTTCACTAAGCCATCCAACAGGGAAGGTTTTCTTGGGGATGTAGGACAGAGGAAATATTAAAGCTGCCTCTCATAGCAAGAGGTCATTGTGTACATCTTTGCATCTCTGCACTGATACATGAGTACCAGCCTTGTCCAAAAGCCAAGACAGATCCAACATGTAAACACAGAGGAAGATATTGAAGGAAGAGATAACTGAGGATGTAATTAGCTGTCCAAACTGGCTGTTTCCTACTGAATAAAGTTGACTCTGTAACTCAGACGTAACAGCTGTTCAAGTGGTAGAGCTGGTTTTCACTAACAGCTTGGCTACTAACTGTTACGGTGTGGGCAGTGTGAGATTTCATGAAAACTATAAATTTGCCGAGAGGCTGGGGAAAGTCCCAACACTGGACCTCCAGCAGTCATGGCTAAACTGATAGGAGTTGCTAACTGGCAGCTGGCTCCAGTCTATCTCCACTGCCCTGGCAGCAAGGTGACCATGCAGTGAGAAGTGATCCTGCTCACTGTGCACCAATATGTTGATGGTGTTGTGTCATCTGTTCCCTGCAGGAGCCTGGGGTAGCAGTGCAGAAGGATGGGATAAGTGAGGAATTAATTCTTCCCACTTCTTTAGCCTTTTGACTTATGTTCTCAATTGCATCAAACACCTACCTCTCACAAAACCACCCGGTATGTAAAACAAAATCCAAACAAAGCTAGAAAACAAAAGTGCAGACTTAGCCAAGGATAGCTCACCACCCTTGTGAAAACTAGGATTTGGAAACAATTCATAGTACTTGGCTAAAGGGAAAACTCTGTATTCAAGAAGTGATCAAAGTTCTAGCAGGTACTGGATAATTACAAGAACATGGGAAGTTTCACAGACATTAATGTTCTTGTTGACAGTAGACTGAACTGGCAAACACACATTTGGCAAAGTGATGTAAATGGTAGCAGATCACCTTAATCAGATGGATAGAAGAAGGAGCTGCATAAGGGTATCCTTACAGATTCTTCACACGTGCAAGAGCTGATGGCCGGTGCCATCGCTGTGTCAGTATCTTTACTGTTTGATGTTGGCTCAGCACACTCTAGGACCTGCAGTTTCTGCATAGAAGCAGCTATTTAGGCTGCCTTGGGTTGCCAGGCTGTCTCCAGGTCATGCAGAGAAAGGAACATCCACAGAAACAGGAGTGGAAGTCTGTGGAAGTTCTGAAAATGGATACTAACATATGAAAGATCTACTGGAAATGTGCTGGTGAAGCTGAGCACGCTGAGTTTGTATATTGCATTCAGTAGGAAACTACAGAGAAAATTGTCTGTATATAAGCTCAGAAACATAAAGAATTGTAAAAGGCATGTCAGGGCTGAGCTGTCTGCTACACAGAGAGCATCAGCAGAGCTTTTCCAGCCACAAGGCACTGCAGAAACTGCAGGGAAGTGCAGCAAGAGGACCATCAGACACAAAGGACTTCAGTCTGAAGTCCAAACCATGGACACATGAGCTGACAATGTGAAAAAAAGACCCAGGAAGCTGCTCAGGAGCAGCTTGTCCTGGAAGAGTTCACCAAACATCCTACCCCTTTTAACAGATACTCCATGGGCAATTTCTCAGTTGTAGTACATGCTTATTTAAAGGAGGAAATATCTGGACAATTGACCAGTTCTTCAAGAGATAGCAACTAAGTTCAAACACATTATATACTGAATAAAGACATAGATTCCACTGAGCTTCTAGTGACCGCAGATTTTGATTTGGTTAAAACATAGTCAGAACCATGGTGTGGAGAAATTTAGCCCTGGAAGGTTGTTTTTGGTTTTGTTTAATTTTCTTGGGGTTTTTTTTCCATCTACAACAGTACCTGATTACTGTTTCTGATACTATCATCTACTTTAATAAGCAAACTCCCTCAAACAGTAGTTGATCCTAACATATCCCTCTTCTTTTCCCATCTCCTTGGCCACATATTGCTCACTCTGCCAAGTGCTAAATGGCTCTTGGAAAGTGCTAAGAGGCTGTTGTGAAAGGGCTAAGCCAAGCCTCACAAACAACTGCCTGTACAGAGAGAGACCCATTGATAAGTGGTGCCAGGAGGTCCAGCAGCAGCCTGGTTGAAGATCCTTGTTTTGACAAGGCTGGGGAACTGAACTTCATGGTTGTCTTCTTAAGATAATTTAAATGAGACCTTTTCACCTTGTGGAAGTGAAGTTTTTTGACCCTAACCAAAATGAAACCACTGGATGCTTTGTCAGAAATATTTGACAAGATCAGTGTGTTCCTGCTAACCAGGTCAAGTTTATCTGCTCTGCCTGCTCCACCAGAAATCACCTCAGCCATCAGTCTTGCACTCAATAATTCTCAGAAGTAAAGAGCAGTTCCTGGAAGGTGATGGGAACAAAGCCCCAGGACCACTGGGCCCAGAATGAACTTGGCTTCTGAAGCCCCAGACAAAGTCAGGAAGAATCCCAAAGCATCCATACTGCAAAGAGGCACTGAGCTGCCAATGCCAATTCAAACGTACTCCCACTAATCACCACTGTCTGGCCATCGGCAGGGAAAAAAGTGAACTGAAAGTTTTTATCATCTCCAACAAATGACAGCATGTTGCGGCCACCGACGAGCATTGGCCAGTGTATAAACTACAATCTGCAAGACGAGGAGAAGCTCCACCATATGAGAAGCCACTTACTTGCAAGAATGTTTCAAGAAAGGATAGCAGATGGGGTGAAGAAGTTTCCAGGGTGAACCAGCTCAGTCTGTGGTTGCAGCTTGTTTATCTGCTTAAGTGTTGGAAGATGTGGGTCTTGCCCTGTGTGCACATGAACTGGGATCACAAGACACCTCTTTGCGCTGTTAGTCACTGTCATTTGGGGGATGTCTGTGACACTGGGCTGTGGCACATGGATTTACTCCAGTGAGCGCGAACACAGACTGGCTTCCAGCCCAAGTAAGCAGCCACACTGTGACTAATGGGTAAAGTTACTTATTTTAACTCTAACCCAAAAGGTTTGCAAAAAACAACACTGTTTTTAGTTAGTGATTACTTTGTTTATGTTATGCAATGCTTCAGATACAATGAATTTCTGTATAAAATAGATGTAGTATCATGAACACTGAGGGCTGCCTTGATAATTGTTTTAATTTTGTAATTAAATTTTTGCAATTAAATTACTGCAGGTTAGATGCTCTCTAATACGTTTAAATCAGTCCAATGAATTGGTTTTTTTATACCAACAACACATTTTGAAAGCACATGCTTCCCTTAAGAAGCAGTGCATCTGTAACTGTTTTACTGAACTATTTGGGTTCTGAAATGTGTTTATAACAAAAAATGCCACAGAGCCTGTTATGTCCCATGTAGTATTTGCCATGTAAGCTATTTATAAGGCAAGCTATTTATACAGAAATTCATTCATAAGGAAAGTTAGTTAGAGTTATTTATAAGGAAATGCCAGGCTCATTTTATAGTTGGAGATGTTGTGGCACAGGCACAGGTGAAAAGTCTCCCCAGTATTATGCAGCAAGTCTGATTAGTCCCAGCGCCTGCTACCTGCCCATCCATCCCTCTGCCCACTGAGCCACATGTTCCTCCATGGTGCTCTTTGTTCCTCTCCCCACCACTCCACAGCAAACAGGATAGTTCAGATTTTTTTTGCATCCTACCAGCTACAGTCTACTGCAGGGGACACATCTTCTTAAGTAATGATGGATCTCCACAGAGCTTCGCAACTTCCCAACCTTTATGAGAACCCCACGTTTCCTGATTGATTTTCAAGACCAATATACATCTGCTAATCCCATTTCATCCAAAAGAAAGGAGACTTGATTTGGCCACTGGAAGTCAGCAAACCCGTATTCGCCACTCAGTGTTGGCTGGACTTTCCTTCTCCTGGTTGAGAAATAGGGTGAAAAACTCAGTGGGTTCCAGAATTGTTCTGAATTTGTTTTCTTTCCTCAATGAAATTCAAAGCTCTGATATTCAAAGAAAGTGCAGCCAGCTCTAGGAAGAATTGAAAATGCAGAGGAAAATATTGTCATTTTTTCCCTACTTAAATCACAACAGAGCTACTGAAACAAAAAATGTCCACATGGATGTAGGCAGACAGAGACTGCCTGTACTGGCAAGCCCTTAGGCACTTTACATTGCCTCTTGAAAGCCTCACGAGGTCTCCTCAGCAGGATGTTCAGAAATGGCTCAACAGGAAAAGCCAGGGATAGAATTCAAGGTCTTTTACCATCAGCTGCCACAAGGTTTCTCCTTAACTTGGTAGGTAGGAGGAAGTTGCTCTGCTTTCACTGTCAAAGTAAATGTTGGCATCTGAGGGGATTACAGCAAAATAAGTCATTTTGTCTTCATTTCTGGGGTGGCAGAGTTCAGTTGTGGCCACCCTGAGAAGGTGCCTTGAGCTCGTGTTCATCTGCATCCTACACTCCCTGCCCACTGTCAGGCCCAATCATACCTGCAGCACCCCTGGATTTACTTGGTCACAGGACGGTGAAAGGCACTGTGCACAGCCACCTTTGTAGCTCTACAACTTCATGCCCTTGTGCCTAAATGGCAGGGGTTTTCATCTCTTCCCAGGGTCTCTGTTTTGAAGCAGAAACCTCTTCTTGTCCTGCTCCCAGAGGTCAGTGAGAAGCCAATGGTTATCACATCATCCTCTAGTCCTGCACTTCTTAAACAAATCTTTTTAATCGTTCAAAGCCTCTTCTCAGGTTTGCTGCTCAGCTGTGACACCTTCCATTTGTGTCTTGCCTTTCCTGGGCCAGGAAGAACAAACAGGTCATCTGCTCTGTTGTGCACCCAACAGCCCATGTTAGCTCGGCCTTTTCTTGGAACAGCATCATACTGTTGACTCCTGTTCAGTTCATGGTTGACACCCTCATCTGCCTTTCTACAGTACAGTCGCCTGGCCACTTATTCCCCATTTTCTCTTTGTGCTTTTGATTTCTTCCTCTTAAGTGTAGCACTTTGCACTTTTCTTTGCTGAGTTGCTGATTTTCTCCAATTTAGTAAGATCATTTTGAATTCTCAGTCCATCCACCAAACTGTTTGCATCCTTTCCCAGCTAGATGATGTCTGCAGATTTTATGAGTACTCTTTATTCCCTCGTCACAGGTTGTTAATGAAAATACTGCATAAAATGGATTCCACACAGATGTTGGAAGGACCCTGTTTGAAAATTCCTCCAAATCTGACAGAGAACAATTGATAACTTGGTTTTAAAGCTATTTTTTTAACTACTCTTGTACCTACTTATGAGAATTTAATCTAAACTATGTTTTCTTTGTTTGCTCAGGAGAATGTCATGTGGAATGGTGTCAAAACCTTGTAAGAATCAATATGAATGACAAGTGTTACTACCTCCTTACCTGTGAAGAAGGGTGTGTAGAGCCCACACTGACCTAAGCCAAGAAATATACTTTTGTACAGGCTTGAACTGCTTTATCAGTTTCCAATCATTAGTTCAATCGTTGCAATTTTATGTGTAGCCACAGCCTGAGTAATTGTCTCCAGTATCTCCATGATTAAAGCTCATTCAAAATTTCAGCAAGATTCAATAAAATATTTTCTTCCCTTGCTATGAAAATATATAGTCAAAGATCAGGGAATTTTTTTATAATTCCAAATTCAGCAAGGGAGAAGTTGGCACTAATACACAGCAGTGAAAAACGCCTTTGCAAAACCACAAAGATGTAGGTAGATAGATTCTAGAAGACATTTCCTACTTTGTAAAATCCACATTCAAGAAAGCACACTGATGTGTGCTAATAGTTGTGTATCCTATCAGTCTAACAATTTTAATTTATGTACTGTTCTGCACTACTATGAAGTTCCTGATGCAATCAGTATCATTGCAAGAAAGTAAAGCTGTTCTTACAGATGAATTACAAATACTCATTAGCCATCAGATGTTACATTAGACAAGCATTTGCTATATCCTCAGTATATTATGCATGTTTTGTGCTGTTTATTGGTCACCTCTGTGCTTAATAACCTCCATCACCCCAGTATCTAAGCAACTTAATCCCACATACACTTGTGTAAAATAGTGGCCCACCTCTCACGGATCAGAGACAGGTTTTTTTCAGGAAAACTAGTACTTTATCTGAAGGAATGAATGGTAATGATTCTGTAACATTGGAAGTGACTAATCCAGTGTTGTAAATGGGATAAAGGGAAATGGCATGTATTTTGAGAACAAACGGTAATCATTGACACAGTAATTTGCATCCCTAGATGTTCTAATAATGACTAAGTATCACTTCCCCTTGTTTGCATAAGGAAGAGAAGGCAGAGAAATCCAGTGATTTGGCTAAGGCCCCACCAACAAGGCACTGAAAGAGAGAAGATCTGAATGTAGATTGCTTTTCTTGCACCTTGTTTTCCTGTTCTCTGCTACAAGTTTGAAATACTACAGGTGTGATCCCTTCCAGTGTTAAAAACTCTGTAAGGGCTTCTCTAGTTCATGCCAGAAATAGTCAACAAGAGTTGGTCAAGACTGTGGGGCATTTGAAAGAGATGGGATGCAGTGCATTGCCTTCAGAAGAGCTGGTTTGGATGAGTGACTTAGAATTCCCCACAATTCACATATATTAAGTGCCAGCAGCCTCAATCTGTGCTGTGTTGACGATGGAGCTAACAGATTTTTGCTGCCAAAGGAAACTTTCTGCTCTTCAGAAACTGATTGCAAAGGACCAAAGTATATACATAGAATCATAGAATCAGCTGGGTTGGAAAAGACTTCCAAGATCATTGAGTCCAACCCTACCATGGTTACTAGACCATGGCACTAAGTGTCACATCCAGTCTCATCTTGACAACCTCCAGGGATCTCCTACCACCTCCCTGGGCAGCCCATTC
>NW_008682902.1:0-5048 GCF_000695815.1 Acanthisitta chloris
CAGCTCATGGGGAGCTTCTTATCCACAATGATGAGAATCTTTCTCCTTGATATTGAAAAAACCCCAATGAAGTAAGCAATGTGACAGAACTGTCAGCTCATCAAAACATTTCCTTGGAAAGAAGATGCATAATTGAACTAACACAAAGCAGTCTGAGCTGCCTGTCTCAGTTACCCCCTCCTCTCCCTGCTGCTTTGGCTGGAGCTGTCACCAAACACATCCATTACGTGATTCACTGACTGTAAACAAGTGGCATTTTCCCTTTTAACCCTCTCTCTGACTCCTTTAAATCCCTCCCAGTTAATTCAGGAGCAGCAAGTGAAATCAGAACTGCAATTACCGAGCAGACTCCGTGACCCAGCCCTGCAACGTGCAGCGCCAGACGAGGCTGACGCAACCAGATATTTATAGCTGCTGCAAACTGGAGCTCTCCCGGCACTGGGAATGCTGCTGGGAGGAATCTGGAGTCTCACACACACACACACACACACACTCTTCATGCAGCACAGGTGATGCAGCCTGATTTGAAGGCTGACACACTTTCTAGCAGCTTGACAGCTACTTTCAGGGCAAGAAAAAACCCTTTGGATGTGGGTGAGGGTGATGGGAAGATGTTGCTCCAAAGGAGACAGAAGTAGCTTCCTCAGCTCAAAGTATTTCAAGTATGGGCAGTACAATGGAAGACCAGTATTTCTGGAAAGTTGGCATAACACAGTTGCATATTAGAGATGTCAAACCTCAAATGCCACTGTTTAAAAAAAGACTCTATTTGCTTTACTGCTGAGGTCCTCCAGGCAACCATCAGACCACCAGCACACACTGAGTCCTGTATCCAGGGACATCAAGCCAAGCAACGATTCATTTATACACAAGGTCTAGACAGATTTGGGTTCAGTTGTGCCAAGCAAAAAGCTTTCTGCCCTGCAGCGATTGCTTACTTCTCCCTCACCAGCTTCAGGCAAAGCACCTTCAACAGTTTACATATTCAGTCGTTGCTAATCCATTCGACTTCCTCTGTGGAGAATTAGGGCAGTTCACACCAACCACACACACCATGACTTGCAGCAAAAAGCAGAGATGAGCTGCTATAAACAGTTAGATCTTCTGACAGACTTCCCATAGCATGAATAAGAAACAAACTGACACAAATACCTTGCACCTGGTCATTTGGAGAAGAGAAGGTCGTGTGGACACCTCAGAGCACCTTCCAGGAGCTGAAGGGGCTCCAGGGAAGCTGCAGAGGGATCTGTGTTACGAGCTGCAGGGACAGGACAAGGGGGAATGGGCACAAATCGAAGGAGGAAAATTTAGCTTAGATATGAGGAAGAATTTTTCCCTGTGAGGGTGGTGAGACCCTGTCCCAGGTTGCCCAGGGAGGCTGTGGCTGCCCCAACCCTGGCAGTGTTCATTCCAGGTTGGCTGAGCCTTGAGCAACCTGCTCTGGTGGGAGGTGTCCCTGCCCAGGGCAGAGGTTGGGGCTGGATGTTCTCTAAGCTCCATTCCAACTCCTAAAATTCTGTGATTCTCTAGAGAGATGGTACAACCAGCACATCCTAGTGACAACCAGCACAGGCTGTAAAGGATCATGAAAACCTTCCAGGTGTGAACAAGTTCAGACATAAAGGAGATGGGAGCACACAAACAGGAAAGAGCCTCTCCTCCTACCTCCACACTTGGGTGTGATTTGAACCCTAAGGCAAACCCAACTCATTCCCAACACGTGGGTCAATACCTGAAGCTCCACCTCACCTGGCTATTTCTGCTATCTCTGCTGTCTGAGCCATGAAGTTGTAGGGGTCAGGGTGGTCATCAAAATCTTCATCATCGTCTGTTTCTCTGCCGTTGTGCTTCTGCTTGCCGAGCCCAGAGCCACGTGTCCTCGGGGTTTGTGTGGCTGTTGAAGTATGGGAGCGTTTGTGTTTAGGGGAGCTGTGATTTGAGCCATATTCCTCCTCCGAAGTTGAAGTGTAATCTGAACCCTGTGGTCTCCGCCTTGATGCTTACAAAAAATGAATTGGTTTCAGACTTGAGGACAGCAGTAAAGAATAACTACAACAGGGCAAAAAGGTAACACAAAACTAGCCCAAGAGCACAAGGAAAGGAGAGTTTCTGTGCAGATCTGAAGTTGGAACAGCACATTCTCAGAGTTTAGTTCCAAGTTGAGCCCCTCCATGGCTCCAATTCACTATACAAATTTGGAGTGGGGAATTCCAATGGCAAATCAAAACGACTGTGTTAACAACTCCAGTGTAGCAGATTATGACCACAGACGTGGCTTTCCATGCACAGAAGCTCTGTGAATAAGTAGCACACGTTTCACACTCCTCATAGTCCCACAGAAGTCCTTTTTCCTAAAGAGAGCCCAATTTTCAACCCCCAGACACCTTTCCAATTAGCTGTAAGTAAAAGCAAAAGGACTTTTTTTTTTTCCTGAGTGAAGAGCAGACTGTAGTGTTTGGTGTTCTTTGCAAGACTCTACACCCCCACGGTCACTCCTGCCTTGCAATGCCCCATTAGAGACACTCTACAAGGAGGAGTGTTCACCCAGTCAGAACTGGCTCCAACCCCTGGAGCCAAGTGGCATCTGCCCACTTCTCCCAGCTCGTTGTGCAGATCTGGAGACACCCAGGTATCTCCTTGCATGAGAAATGTCAAGGTGAAAACTGGGCTCCCAGTGTTCACTGCCTCACTACACTCTCTATGCAGACTGCTTTGTTCCCTTCTGTCCTGCCCTGGAGGATGAAGACTCACAAAACACAGAACCAGATCACACCTAAAAGCTTCACTGTGTTACCAAGATTACCATAACACAAACCCTGCCAGCAGCAGAGATCATACAAACAGCACCAACAGATTTGGCATATAAGATGAAGGTAGAAACTACAGATAATTACTGCCTAGTGAAAAAAAATTCCTAGATGTTACTGTCTCACCTATAGCTATAAAAATGCCTTGGCTAAGGATTTATATCTACATATAAACAGAAAAAAATTAAATTTGCTCATTCAATTAGTGGAGTTATATCTTTCTTGGTTTACAAACACAGTTTTAGAATCCAGAGGTCACCCTGTCACTGAACAGCAATTTTAAACTCAAGAGATTGACTTTCCATCCCTGGACACCAAGGGAAATCAGAATCAGCTGCCTCAGTACCATTTAAATTAGACTGAGTAAACAAATGATGTGCTCAGAGGAGCAGGGGAGAACAGGTCCTTAGCTCTCAGCACTGCTAACTTGGATGATTCAGATCTTATCTGTGTGTTCCACATACAGTTACTTCAGATGGTCTGACAACCCACTGGCATTTCTTGTCTCATGGCCAGACAGATCCTGCTGTTCCTCCACCACTGAGATGAACTTTCTACCACTGGGAGAGTTAGGAACTACTGTGGTTAGCTAAATGCTTTAAGAACTCCTGGGATAAATCAGCCGTATCTTACTCCTGAGGCTCAGGACACAATCCTGAGCCATGTGCTCTGGGCTGGCCCTGCTGGAACAGGGAGGTTAGACCAGATGATCCACTGTGGTCCCTTCCAGCCTAACTGATTCTGTGAGTCTCCACACAGTGTTTTCAAGGGCTGTTGTATGTAAGAGATGTCCTGATGGCACAGTTTGTCAGCATTCTACTCCTGTCCCAGGTGTTGATTCACCCTAACAGCATTAGCACAGAACATGCAGCACACCACAGTGAGCACAGCGAAGCGTGAAGCACAGTGTGTGCACTCAGAGCTTGCACGAGGTCCACAATCCTATCAAGGAATTAGGGGGTTAGTATCTGAAGGGCAACTAATTCAGAGGAAGGATTAGCATCATCAGCTGCAGCTACAGGCGAGGGAAGGTGTTAGCATGCCGCTACAGAGCACTGGAAATCAAAAACCAATTCATTTACACGAAGAACTGGCCAACACTTATCATTTTGTCTCCAAATGATTTGCAGTCTGTGGTCCGAAGGTGGAGGGAGTGCAAAGAGTGCCTCCTGTTTGGAAAACTCTGACCACATTAGTTTGCTTTCAATTTGTTATTGTTTAACGAGAAGTTAATAATAGCATCATCTCCAAAAAGGCAAGAGCAGAGACTGTACATACTCTTTCTGCTTCATCACATTCTGATTTACATGCACATGTGAGTGTGTAAGGAAAAAAAAAATCATTCATATAAAGGGGAAGGTGGATGCACTAAACCAATCCAAATCAACACAAGCAGCAAACAACATTTTTAGCATGCAATAAAAATGAATACTGCAAGAAGGATAATCACTTCAGCTGTATGAAAACACATTAAGGGACATATCAGAACTCCAACACCCCTTACAAAATCACAGAGCTGGTGAAAGGGCTGAGAAATTCAGCCAAAAGGATTCTTTCTGTCCCTTTGGTTACACACCATCCCTAAAAACCTGAGCAGACACATCTGCTTTGTCACATCCATGGTAGGTCAAAGACTGTGAGCATAGACCAAAATTTAGACCAAAGGGGTGGGGGACAATCTCCCATTAGCAATTACCATCCTAGAGCTGTAATCAGCATTGTGCCCACCTCTTAATTAAAGGCTGATTTCACTAGGACAAATGATACTGCAAGGGTCTGCTGAGTGCACAGCTCCAGGGCAAGACAGTCACCAAACCTCCTCCTCGTGGGAAACACAACTGTGCCTGCCTTACCTATGGCAACGGGGAATGAACACACACAAGTGTCAAACTCTTGGAGCAACCAACTCTACAATACTCATCAAGCTCTACATTTGCATTTACAGAAAAACAAGGGAACAGCTTTCACAACACAGGGACATTGACTTCTTGTTCTCCTGTTTGAGATGCCTTCAAAAACCTGCCACCCTGGCCATCAGCTGTCACCAGCACCATTACAAGCTCTCTGGGAGAAAACTTTGATTCGGAGAAGTCAAAGAAAAATGGCAGAATTCGGTGTAGCACTGGAAAGGGATTAAATTCTACCTTTTTTAACCAGAAAATGGCCAACAGGCTCCTGTCAAATGGCAACTGGTTGTACAAAAAACAAAGTCACTGGAGGGGAGAGGGGGAGAGGGGGGAG
>NW_008682903.1:0-3136 GCF_000695815.1 Acanthisitta chloris
ACCCGGGGATTGGGGACCAGGGGATGGGGGTCCGGGGGATGCTCCACAGCATCCCGACCCGGGGACTGGGGACCCAGGGATGCTCCACAACATCCCGTCCCGGGAATGGGGGACCGGGGGATGCTCCGCGGCTCAGTCGTGCTCAGGGACCGAGGGATGCTCCGCAGGCATCTCGGGCACATCCCATCGTGACCTGTGAGATCAATCTCCCCCTGCTCGTTAGCCACGGGTACACACGAGCAGAAGGGCATGGTGAGGTTTCTGTGTCCGTGAGGTTTCTGTTCCCACGTGGATCCCCCACGACTGGGTTTTGTTTTTTTTTTTGGTTTGTTTTCAAAGAACAGTACAGGAGACTAACCACAGAGCTGCTGTGGTTTTGTTGCCAAAGGAAGGTGTGTTCCAGACATACCTTTTGTTTGTGTGCATTCTGGCTCATCGGGTCTGTGAGTGGAAAGCTACAGAGCTACAAATGTTCCTAGGCTCAGGTGAGCCTATTTGAGTAGCTAAAAAAGGGAGTTTTTATTAAGGTTTGGATATATTCAATTTGCACTGACCCAGCAGCATAAATCTGCCCCTGGCATAGACTCTGTGACCCTGTCTGGAACATACTGAAACCTCTTGGTTTTGTCCTGCTCACAAGGGCAAAAACAGCAAAAAAGCAGCATAGATACCAGCAAAGAACTGTTATATTTAAAGTTTTTCCCCTGCCCTTAGGTCACCTCCACTGTTCTTAATATTGTCAAGTTTCCAGAGCTCTGTGGTATCTCTTGGTTCGGAATTTTCTTGCTTGTTGAGGTCAGCCCATAGGACTTGTAGTAAAGCTTTTTTTTTTTTCTCACTGTTCATGCAATCTTTTATTGCAGTAAGGGAAAAAATCATTTCAAGATGCTGAAAAATATTGATTAGGCAGAGAGGGAATATGGCAGGGATACAGAGATGTCCTCCTAGTGTCAGCTTAGCTGTTTCCTCCCTGTGCTGTCCTCACTGTTCTGGTTTTGGTGGATTCTCATTGTGAGTGGATCCTTGAAGTGTAGGACAGCAAAGCACTCCCTGCACTGGAGGAGTTAAACACACAACCTCAGGAGAATCTCCAAGGGCTGTGCTCATGTAACCTAAATAGGAGGTGTAACCTTGCTTGGCATCCCTGCCAATCCCATGTGACATGCACTAATGTGCTTAAGTCCCCAAATACTGTTGTAAATCTGCTCTGTAATCTACAGTGCTCAACCAGGAGGGATCTGGGAGCAACATCTGCTCAGCTCATGCACACCAGCTACACTTCCTACACATCCCAGTGCCAGGGAAGGGCCCTGCTCTCTTTTCCCACCCAAATTAAGCTGATTTGCTTAACAATTTAAGTGATTACAGACTCAATACCATTATGGATGTAGAACTGACCATTTAACCATTTGGCTTTTTTAAACCTCAAATCTTTAGCTGCTTTATTTTGTCTTTCTGCCCTTGCCCTCCCCTCCCTGTCTGGTTTATATCAGGAGTGAGTTTTCACTGCTCCTGGAGCAGATGACAAAGGCAAAGAATTACCAGATGAAAACCAACTGGTGTTACCCACATGATTTAAAGTTGCTTTTCCTTTCCATGAGCAACACGACTGAGGCTGCTGTTTCACTTGCTTTATCCCAGCCATGAATCTCTGTTTTTCCATGTCAGTCTGTGTTCTGCATTGTATCCTTCTCCTCCTTGTCCCTCTGTGATTCACTAGAGTTTAGCATCATAAAGAGAATTTCTAGTGTGCAACACACACGAGTCAGAGATACCATTAGAAAATTGCTGTCCTGTGGTGCATGTAATCAGCAATATGCCCTGAGAGGAAGCTTTGGCTTCCCTAAGATGCTTTTAGAATCCTTGTGTGGCAAAATATCTCCAGCGTGGCCCTGAGCGAGGAGTATCAAATGGGTTTCAAAGCTTGGGTTTCTGCTTTGTGCAGTTTTATTTTAGGAATAAACACTGCAAAATCCAGCTCAGGGCTATGAAAATGGGAAGGTCTTAGCCTTGTCAGGCCCTACAGAATGACATGTATTTAAAATGTCACATCAGGCTAATGGGTATGAGATTCCTGACCTGGTTTGCAAGGGTGGCCTGAGCTATCAGCCAGCAGTGCTGCACACACAGGTGCAAATTTTAGGAGTGTTATCAGAGTGATAGAAAACCTTCCATAGCAGCAATAAACCTCACCTGACTCGCTGGAGAGTCGTGTTTGGATTCAGATTGTTTCTGAAGTTGAATTGTTTGTTGTTTTGCTGCAAATTACAGTGTGGCCATGGCAAGGACTTGAATGAAGCTGAAAACAGAGGGAAAACCAGAACATCCTGGTGTTTCTGCTCATGTTTTCTGCAGGACTCCCCACTGCCTAGGGGGAATCTTTTAAGAGTTGGATCTTCACATGAAGATCTGGTCTCATTTATTTTCCAGTCATCTGGAAATGGATATATTCTTAGAGGATCACAACTTGTTTCTCATGTTCCAAAGCTCTTGTGTGTGACTGCAGTGCAAATAGAATCCTAGAATCAACCAGGTTGGATTGTGACTGCAGTGCAAATAGAATCATAGAATCAACCAAGTTGGAAAAGACCTCCAAGATCATCCAGTCCAACCCTACCATGGTTACTAGACCATGGCACTAAGTGCCACATCCAGTCTCAGTTTGAAAACCTCCAGGGATGGTGAATCATTAAAACCAGGTCCTGCTGCCTAAAAACAAAACTACATCTTGAGACATTAATCATACTATGCTTAAAATTCAGAAAACAAGAAAGCAAAGGAAGGGCAAGACTAAGCTGCTTTGCAAACAATTCATTCTAAGACCAGGCAGAGTGGTTAGAGTGAGCAGAAATAGGTTTAACTCATGTATATCTCAAGGTAATTAAAATGAATCAATGCTTGAGCCACTGAACTTCATCCCAAGAGTTTTTGTTCATTTTGATGAATAAACTAATGAAATGCCTTGTAATTAAGAGATGGAAGTGCTCCCATGGAGGTTCAAAGCATGTGTAAGTTGGGGAAAGGATTCTCCACATGGGCAGAGAGTGTGTCATCACTTACTGCTGAACAACACGAGGGTCTTAGTGCAACACGAGGCTCAGGAAACCTCTGAGTGCTTGTGACCAGGAGCAGGAAT
>NW_008682903.1:3155-6127 GCF_000695815.1 Acanthisitta chloris
AGGAGCTCTGTTTTCTGTCCCTGTCCATGCAGACAGGGCAGTGGGCAAGGGGTGTGTGAGGCAACTCACCCCAAAATCTCAAGTTGTCATAAAGAGCCTTTATTTGTCAGCTCTGTGTCCCTTGATGTGGTTAAAGGTCGTTGGGCTAAGCTTGATAAGAACTCTGGGGTTTCAGCATTCAGGGAATGAGGCCTTTGGGTTTTGCTAATTAAAGCCAAAAAACTTGTGTGCTTCCACTTCACCAAGTGACACTTGGCAGATCTGGAGGAAGCAGCTGGAGGAGCTCCAACACTCTCAGGCTCTTCGATATGGGCCAGTAATTGCCACTTGGCCTCAAACTATTTTCTACCAGGCAAAACACACAATTTGGTGTTGTTAGTTATAAGCTACATTTTCCTTAGGAACCCACAACAATCCTTTGTCCCTTGAGGAATGTGGAGCTCTATTTGTGCCCTTTTGATGGGGTTTTCTGCTTTCCCCCTTCGTTCTTGGCTTTGCTCTGCAGGTTCTCAGGAGCAGCACCCAGACAGCCCATGTTGGTGTAAGCCCTGAGCAGATGGGGAATCCAGTTCAGACCTTCAGCCTGTCCTGGTCAAAGAATAAATAGTCATGGTCAGTGCCTGTAAGTAGCTATTATGGCTGAGGAGCTGCAATGCAGAACCATTTCTGCTTCTTACACCCTTCCCTGCCCTCCCCAGGGTCAGATGTGAAGCAGAACTTCTGCAAGAGATGTTTGCAGCTCTGGAGCTTCCCATGCTGAGAATCATCAATGCACAGAGTGAAATGTTGCTGTGTAAGTCAGGATTTGCTGCCTGGTGGGTGGAGTGAGACCACGTTATAAATGCTGATGGTGCAAACCTCAAGTGATATTCCTTCCCCCCTCAATCCTCACATTCCAAATTCCATGCTCAGGATGGAGGTTTGAATGGCCTCATCCCCCTGGTCTGAGAGCTGACAGATGCTGTAGAGCTAATGGTGTCATTTCTGCTACTACATCACTTGTTAACTGGGCCAGAAAACAGCCTTTAAGATTAAAGTTTAATCAAGTATTTTGAGAGCCACCAAGTATAGACTTTATTCTTCTTGAGAATTCCAGTCTACTTGTTTGAAATCCCTGGCAGAGATAGAATGTTCTGTCAGAAAATGTCTCCAGTGAGAAATAGCAAGCAAAGAATATTTTCTGTGGGATGGCATGAGCAACCTTGTCCTTTAAAGCTTGTATATTAATTGCTTGTTAATGGGCAGCTTTTGGCAGAATTTCCTTTTGGTATGGCCTCAAGAATTTTAATGGAGCATCAGTCAGCAAGTGGAGAAAAATACACTTCCAAAACAATAAACAGGATATTCAGTGGCTGTGTCAGTTTGTGACATGGGCTGGATCAATCACCTAGTTTTGCTCAATTATAAACTCTGCATTAACTTCATTAAGAGCAGAAAGATGTGTTACATCCTTTTGCCTCCAATGCACTATGGTTTTCTGCAGTTTATTTTGCCCCCTGCCTGACATAAGTGTTTTCAGGAAGGTTATGAGAGGAGGCAAACAGAAATAAATGTTAAAACCCCTGTGGATATTGAGTTCATTTCTGTGTCTTGCCCACAGGCCCCTGAAAGTGAAGCCTAAGATGTTTTCAGGCCCACTAAACATTTTATATGCAATGTTTTCATAGGCAGAGAGGCTATTACAGGCTTGAATCTGCTCAGTGCACTGCTGTGTCTGGATTTTTGGGTAGGGCAGTGTCCCTGTTGCTGCTAGAATTTGGTGGTAGACAGGAGAGAGAAGCTATTCCCACTCACAGATTGTAGAATCATAGAATCCCAGGCTGGTTTGGGTTGGAAGGAGCTTAAAGCTCATCCAGTTCCACCCCTGCCCTGGGCAGGGAAACTTCCCACTAGCTCAGGGTGCTCCAAGCCCCATCCAACCTGGCCTGGAACACTCCCAGGGCTGGAGCAGCCACAGCTGCTCTGGGCACCCTGTGCCAGTGGAAAACTGCAGGTCCTGATCCTGTGCCATTCAGGGTCCTGTGCTGCCTTTTGAGTCAATGCCAACCACTGCCATCCTTTCTTTTCCCATTGTTTCATAGTAAGTGATGAGCAGAAAAACCTCGTGGAGCCTCTAGCACTGCTGTGTGCCTGACACTGGAGAGCCAAACTCCTCAGCAGATCCTGCTTTGCACCTTTAAACACACACCTCCTTGTACAAACAGGAGAGCTGTACACACAGCACACCCCAACCCTTCACTCTGTGTCTTTGACCTTCCTAGCAGTTATGGCTGGGGGAGTGTGTTTTCCTTAACCAGAGCCAGGAGCAATGTACTCAGCACAGAAACCAGACTTCAACAAAGGATTTTATGCAGAGTGGAGATAAGAGTAGGTTAACCTCTTCAGGCAGCCAAGATAATGCTGTAGACAAGGTCTTAACGATTGTAGGGATATCACTCCCCATGGAGAGGATTTTGGGGTCAGTCATCAATTGTCTGTATCCTGCTCTGGGGGAAGGGCACCCCCAGGTTAGTGGAGGCAATAAATTAAATGCCTCTGCTAATCAAGTCTGTAGTACACAAGGTGGAAAAATACTTGGGAAAAAAAAAAAACCCTTAGCATGTAGCTTTGCAGAATAAATGTACTTGTTGCATTGTACCTGTTGAGGATCTGCCTCTCTGTCTCGTTGTAATGCTTGGGAGATGTTCCTGCAGGGAAGGTTGTGAGAGCTGAGGCTGAATTTTAGTTTGAACCTAAAGCCACCAGGTCCTTCAGAAAGCTCTGCAGGGAGGAGACAAAGCCACAGACGTTTGAAACTAATCCTGTAGGATGATGCATAAATTAAAAGGTCTGTGCTACTGTTTATTTTGAAAAGCTGTTTGATGGAACAGCTTTAAACTCCATAGAGTCACTGTTGGGTGTCTCTTGAATTCAAAACTAAAAGCAACACGTCAACCAGCCAAGGTTCCTTCCCTTTGTTTAGCATATCTTGT
>NW_008682903.1:6156-9877 GCF_000695815.1 Acanthisitta chloris
TTTTCTGAGGTGCTGCTGAGTTCTCTCCTGATTTATCTCCAAACCTTCTTCTGCTTCCCAAGTCCTGCACAGTCCACGATCCTCCTCCCTCTCCCTCCCTTCCCACTGTCGCTGGCTTTGTGCTTTTCCCTTTGTTCTAAGCCTTTCCATGTGCTTGGAATAGCTGCCCATGCAGAGTTCACAAAGCCTCATTTTATCTAAAAATGCTTCTTAAGTCTGACCCCGTTCCTAGGCCCTTTCCAACTCAAAATGCTGCTCCACATTCCGTGCGTGTTCCGTGTCGGTTCGGGAGCTCCTTCGGTACCGTCAGACTGTGCATTTTTTGGAGCTGCTTCTTGTTTGTACAGCCATTGGACCTCGTGCACATTGCTCTGCTCAGCTCCAGCTCTCTATGAATAATGAAAAACGTGCAGGGCTTGCTGGCACAAGTCAGCAGAGCTCTGTGTTTCCTGAGGCTCTGCTTCAGAGCTCTGCTGTGTTTCCGGGAGCTCAGCTTTGCTTTTGAGCTGTTGGGTGAGTTATTTTACAGAAAGCTCCACGAGAGCTTTGGTTCTGCAGCTCATCTGTGAGAGTACACACAGCTCTGTGCTGCACCAGAGCTCAGGGAGCTTCCTGTCCACTCCCATTTCTTCCTCACGTGCAGAAATAAATACCTGAGCCCTGCCCAGAGCATGGGAGGGAGTCATAGAATTTTAGGTTGGGATAGAGATGAGAGATCATCCAGCCCCAACCTCCTGCCCTGGGCAGGGACATCTCCCACCAGAGCAGGTTCATCAAGGCTCATCCAACCTGGAATGAACACTGAGGGTTGGGGCAGCCACAGCCTCCCTGGGCAACCTGGGACAGTGTCTCACCACCCTCACAGGGAAAACTTATCCTAAGATCTCATCTCAATTTTCCTCTTTCAATTTCTCCCCATTACTCCTTGTCCTGTCCCTGCAGCTCCTAACACAGATCCCTCTGCAGCTTCCCTGGAGCCCCTTCAGCTCCTGCAGGTGCTCTGAGGTCTCCACACAACCTTCTCCTCTCCAGGTTGAACAGCCCCAACTCCCTCAGCCTGTCCTCACAGGGGAGATGCTCCAATCCTCTTAGCCTTTTTGTGGCCTCCTCTGGACTTGCTTCTAATGTTGGGGACATCAGAGCTGTGTGCAGGATTCTGGGTGGGAATATTATTGTCCTGCAAGCTGAGTGAGGATGGTGACCAGTTGGGCTTGGCCAACAGGCAACTTGTGTGTATGAGCTCCCAACAAATCCCTGTGTGGAGTGAGTGGAGTTGTAACTTCAGGCTAGAAAGGAAATCTGGCTGGAAATGGCCTGAAGGAGCTCATTGCCCACACAGCAGTGTCTGAAGGCACGGGCAGCAGCAGCAGCTCCTGGAGGAGTGCCAAGTGCAGATATTTTTGCCTCGTGAAGTGCCTTCAGATAATCTTTCTGAAGGGTGCTATATAAATAAAACAACTGCCTGATTGGCTTAAAGTGAATCTCTTGAATTTTGGCTTCCCCCCTCTACCCTCCCTTCCTACAAATTACATATGTCTCAATTTCCCCGCTTCAAAAAAATTCAACCAGATCCATCATGGGTGGAATGAGATTAATTTTATTACACACAATAGTTCATTAGCGAAGTAGGAGCAATTTCATGTATTTATGCGTAGCCTGCCCAGAATATTTTACTGCAGCTCTTTCAGATGTAAATAAAAATATAATGCTCATTGAATTGCTTATTAGCCAGCACAGAGCAGTAGAGGGTGGTGATGGGATTGTGCTGTAGGTTACATTTCAGGAATCCTAGGGAACATCAGGCTCAAATTGGCTCTGGGGACCAAACCCATAGAATCAGGAGATGCTCAGGACCTCAGAGGGGATGGAGAGCTGATGTTTGGCCAGCAGTGTGGGCTGAGCAGAGTCACTGTGAGGTTGTTGGATCATTACATCCTGCTGGTCAAGGCCTTGGGGGTGTCCTGTGGACAAAGAACCTGGAGCTCCTGGAATACAAACAGAGCTGAGCCTGTGCAGCCACTACCTGCCCAAATCCCCTGAGATCCTCTCCAGCTGCAACCAGGAGTGTCTCCCTCTTTGCCTCATCCTAGACAGGCAATATTTGCACACCAAAACTACAGCAGGTTCCCCCTGTTTCATCTCATGTTTGTGTTGAGTAGGGACCATATGGGAATGTGTTTGGGGTTTTTTTGGGTCTTTTTTTTTTTTTGCCACCGCAAGGATCTTTGTCACCTGGTTTATTCCTCCACATGCCAGAGCAGCTGGGGGAGATCAGCAGAGCTGTTAATGCCAGTCCTGAGTCAGGATCCATGTTGGGAGGCAGATCCTTCTCCCAAGTGGCTGATCACAGAGATTTCTGCTCCTGGAGCTGAATTCTGCAGTAACACTGTGATGCAACACAATTAGGGGAGCTCTTCTTAATCCTCCCTTTGCTTTTCTCTTCAGATCTCTGGTTGCTTGGTAAGAAACATTTGTGCTCTTGAAAGACACACAAATGGTGGGGATGGGATGGTGTATTTGCAGGTAGTGACAGTGTAAACCTGTGCAGCTTTGCATGGTGGAGTGCAGGTCTCACTCTTTTCTGCTCAGAGCTCTCAAGACACTGCAAGGTGACCTTCTGCTCCAAGCACTGTGCTGAGGCCACCAAAATATCTCACATTGGGCCATGAAGGAAATGAACCTCTACATCCATTCTGGTCCTGCTCAGCCCTTTGGACTCACTTGAGCACTTTTATAGACCCCTATAAATTAGATTTTTATTTTTTTCCCCCTTTCAAAAAGATTGGTGTATTTTTACCTCAGGACTGAAGTGGACATTATCTCCCTAAAAGATACAGCCAGGGAATGGTTAAGCCTTTCAATATCCCTAGGTGGGAATTAGGGAACAAGAATGGATGCTTTGTAAGGAATTACTGGTTATTATTACAGAGCTCTGAAAAACAGACATGAAATTAGCAGTTGTGTGTCATTTCATTACTGCTTTGGCAGTCTGCTTTCTTTTCCTTTAAGGCTAAGATGGTTGCTAGGGCTTTGTAGTGAATAACCTTTTTGTGTTCAGCTCAAGGCAGAGTATAATTATTTTATAATTTTGGTTCGTGGGGCTGTTTTAGACATTTTCAGGGGGATAAAAAAAAAAAAAAAAAAGAAGAAGAAAAAAAAAAGAACTCAGCTTTTGTTAACCCCCTTCATGCTCAGCTGCCACTCAGTGCTGTGTCACTGCACAGACAGAGGAGCTCTGTGTCTGTCCTCATCATTCACACTTGGTACTTGCCTGAGGAGCTGCTGCTGCC
Organism: Acanthisitta chloris; assembly: GCF_000695815.1. Taxonomy (NCBI): domain Eukaryota; kingdom Metazoa; phylum Chordata; class Aves; order Passeriformes; family Acanthisittidae; genus Acanthisitta; species Acanthisitta chloris. The sequence goes on from NW_008682903.1 coordinate 9,447, forward strand.
ACTGAGATGAACATGGACATGACATTGTCTGGCACAGCCTGACTGGGAAAAGTGAAGCTCCCTGTCAAGGTGTGTGTCTGGGGTGGTGGCAGGATGGTGGTGCAGAGATGAGAGGGTGAACAGCAGCTGCAGGAAGCGAAGGAATTGCACATGGGGTTAAAGTGACATCCTGCAAACCCACCCAAGTCATTCATTTCACTGTGAAAACTTTATTTCTAGGAGGCCACAAACTCACTCTGCCACATGGTCAGATTTCCCCCCACCAGAGTTGTTTTCTAGGACATGACAACTTTGTAGTTAGTTTATATAACCACAGGGTTGGAGCCACCTTTGGTCTGGGAGAGCTGGGAGTGTTCAGCCTGGAGAAGAGAAGCTCCAGGGAGAATTTAGAGCCCCTTCCAGTGCTTAAAGGGGCTGCAAGAGAGCTGCAG